>NW_019416611.1:380084-424208 GCF_000390285.2 Anoplophora glabripennis | reverse complement strand
TTTATAAACAATTGCGCTGCGATTTAAAAAAAATTCTTATCTTGGCTCCTGTTGGTCGTAGAGAGTACTTTTTTCATTTTAAAACTGTATTTTTTGCCAGCTATCCATTGCACCTTTTTATATATAATTCATATTCATTCGATTCGTGAGACTCGACATAGTAACAAGTGCGTGTGATTCCCAACTCCATAAGAAATAAATAGACAGCCGAACCAACATTTTCAAGACATCAGAAGGGCCCTTCAAGAACATAGGAGTTTCAAAGGAGGTAAGCCATCTCCAACCATTTTATTTCTTTATCCATACAGTCCACCACTTTGAATAACCGTGGCGTTATAACAAGGACTTTTTTCGAGTAAAAATTTAATTTGCTTGGTCTATTACCGTTAGAGAGAGATCTGTTAAAACATAGATTTTAATCCAAATGTAGCGTTCTATTCAAAGATGTAAAAATATATACTGCGTGTTCATTCTCTTAAAAAAGGAAATGGTTTTCTAAATATAGTTTTGAAATTACAATTTTATGTAGATTCCGATTTCAATTTTTAATTTGACAATTTTGAACTAATACTACATTCACATTTTCGTTTAAAGGTTAACGTTATGTAAAACAATTTGTATTAATTTTTGAATTCTACTACTACCCTTCATTAAATGTAGCTCCAAATATAGATCGACACCGGTTCGATCCTGGCGTAGAAAAATATTCTGCCCGAGTTAACTCTTCTAATGAGCAGGATCATCACACACACTTAACCTCGCCACCGTGCAGCATAAGCACCGGTGATAAAACATTTGTGGGGTTGATTCTCTCGACGCTCATCACTCCTGACGTGGCGGCGTCATTAACATCGACCAACCTAGTATTTCTTTCATACAACTCGGTCACTTCATTAATTATTCTAACTGAAACAAATAGTTGTTGTAGCAAGTCAACATTGCATTTAAAGTTTTTTCAATATGTCTAATGCGACGTACTGACCAAGGTACATTTAAATTTTCTATAAGCGTTAACTTTAAAAGTATAATTTCATAACTTACTACTACTGATTCAGTACAATTTGAAAGGGTTATGGCAAGAACTTAAAATACATCTTTTAAGCCCAAATTATAAGGTTTTCTATAAAATGAAAATACTTTACTTGTTGTTGTTGTTTGTGGTGTAGATTCGAGCTACTATTCCGTTTCTCGTGTATATTCGTATTACGTGGTGTACTATTTATATGAAATGCGAAGAATTAGATTCTTCTTGCGGACAAATAATTGCGTAAACTTGTAGCTTTCAAAAGTTCAATCAAATTACCAGTGGCAGCTCGCCAGGTGACGCAAGTGACGCACCGCTTCACCTAAAATTTCCTTTTGGTTGTGCAATTTAAAATTATTTTTAATTTTAGATATATAAATTTTATAATTAATTAAGGTATAATTCAATACTGAAAATGTATTGTGTTTGTTGTGTTGTTTGTATGTTGTTGCGCGGTTAAACGCCTTCTAAAAAAAAAACATTGCCTTCGTTGAGCGCGATCATCAAACCTCGGACCATACAAGGTATAGTATGTGACGCAAGTGTCGCAAATTGAAATCAGTCTGTATTCTGCTTTTCTTCGTAGCGTTGTTTACGGCGGTTGTTCTGGCAACGAGTCGGCTAATGCGAGAGTAAACTACTGCGTGGGGGAACGAGTGATGCAAAAATTGAAGCAGCATTGTCATCGCTCATCGCCTGCCTTTAAACAGTTTACTATTTATTATTATAACGGTTCTTAGTTAATATTTGTTGTGTATAATAATTGTAGAAATGTTTCCTATGTATGATTCAGTATGTATTTTATTGGAAACGCCATTTTCCAGATAGAAAATTGAGGACAAAAAAGGATTTTTTAAATTGCGAGAGACCTGTGCCTTATTCTCTCGATATGGAAAAAGGGGGAAGTTAACAGACAATGTGTACGTTTGGAAGTTTCGGAATGAATGGTATTCGGAGTATAAGTGGTTGTGTGGAAGTGTTTATTTAAAAAAAACTTTTCTGTATGCCGTGTTTAATTGTGAGTGTAAAGTCAGGTGTGTGGAATAAGGACGGATTTAACAATTTTGGGAACGTCACGCGAGGCTGTCGTAACCATGAAGCTTCTTTGGAACATACATATACGGTGTGCGCAGAAGCCCACAAGCCGAACTAATATTTCTATTTTTTATAACATCTAAATGAAAATGCAACTAAAAATTTCCAGATTCATTTAATGCCGTTTGACCTTGAAAATTTGAAAATTTTCGCATGCAGTGCATTTTTTCTCTTTTTAGTCAATCAATGAATATGCTACACCTATTCTCAATGTAACGAGCTGCCACTGCAAATTACTGGTGGTTCAGTCTACTAATAAATGTTAGTGACCTCAACTAGAAGGACCTATTCATGTATTTGGCCATTAACAAGCTAATACTTTTGTCTCACACTTTAAAATGAAATATTTTTTTACATTTAAAAAGGCTTTTTTGAAATGTTGCATTATTATTGATTTTGTAAAATAAGGTCTTAACATTGATTCTGTTCCTGTTTTCTTCTTAATTGTGAAGCCACGATTAAAATGGAACTAGTATGTATATGTGAATTTTCTACATTTCGCAAATACAAAGCAAGTGTTGGAATATGATTGATAAGTAAATATTACAACTTTATTACTAATAACAGTTTTAGCAAAAATATCTGTGGAACCCACTATTTCCAAATTAGTCAGAACTAACCTTAGAAATCGAACATAATGTCCAACCTAGAAGAGAATACCATGCACGCAAGGGTGAATAGGGGTTACCTCAAGAGGTACTTTCACCTTTGCACGCGTCTAAAAAAACTAGTTGCATTAATTATTTACTGTCTTGTGTATTAGGATAATCTGACAGTTAATGTACTTAAAGGAAAATTTCCACGAACATCTTCAAAATGTGGACAGGTTCTAAATATGGTGGAGGATAGGTGCAGGAAGGAATAAATTAATTCTTGTCGTACTTACTTAGTTATCTTTTCAAAAAAGAGAGTTCTTACGAGGCCGAGTGAAGTGTAGACTATTTTTGCTATAGAGGCCAAGTATACTGAAGTAATTTTCACGGAAATCTTACGTGGAAATGTCACATTGTTAACATAGGACTGACATGATGAATAGAATGAAAATAATTAACATAATGGATAGATAGATTTTATTGACAATATATACATCAGTACATTTTTGTCACAAATTAACAACTAAATTATAATGATATAGAAAGACTATACGAGTAATTGATAATGACCTACAAAGAGTTAAAAAACATACAGTTAAACAGTTAAACAAAAACAGTTAACAGTAAAAAAAAATTAAAAAAAGTTAAAAAAGTTAAAAAAAAAGTTATGGTAAAAAATGTAGATATTCATTAACAGTATAAAAGCAGTGAGTTAAAAAAAATCTATAACCAGTCGATAAAATGTTATGTAATTCATTGATTTCAAATATAATTGCTGATGAATATTCACATATTTATTATACAAATTGATATCAATTTTATTCATTTGCGTAATGCGCAAACGCGAGTATGAGATTATTTCTGTGTCTTGTGCTATAATTATGTCTATCAGCATGAGACAATAAGCTATTAGCATTTTATTTATGTATAAATAAAAGTGTTTCAAAAATACGTATATACACAGGGTACTGGTAAGGTTTGATATTTCTTAAAAATGGGTTTACAAGATATTCCATAGTGGGCTTTGTCTATGATCATCACAGCTGTCTTCTGTAAGTGAAACACTTTATATGACTTTGGTGCATTGCCCCAAAGAATGATCGCATATGGCATCACACTATGCAGAAACGCATAACAGACAATCTTCATAGTAGCATTCTAGGCACGATCTGAGTTCTCTCATAACAAAATTTAGTGAAGAAAGTTTTGAACAAATAGTATCAATATGCGCACTCCAACACAATATGGTATCAAGTGATACTTCCAGCAAACTAACTGGACTGGACTTGACGGGACTGGACTGGACTAAACATGATAATATAAAGTTAAGTATTTTATATAAATTTTTTAATAGATTAAGTGGCTGCTCTTAAAAACTCCGATTGATTCGTCACTTGCTGATATTTATCAATAATTATCTGCCTAATTGGTGTCTCGAACACTAAGCTTATAAGATGGCGTCATAGGTAATAGTCTAAACGATTGAGATCTGGTGATATCTGTGGCCAAAAATGTGGCCTTTCACGACCGATCCATCTATTAATATAGCTTTTTTTAAAATAGCCTCTCGTTAGTCGACTACAATGAGCAGGAGCTCCGTCGTGTTGTAATAACATTTGTTGTTTTGTAAGTATAGGAATATCTTCCAACAGACCTGGCAATTCATTAGGTAAAAAGTTGGTGCAAACTTCTCCTGTAAGGCGCTCTTCAAAAAAGAAGGGCCCAATGAGTTGATCATCAATTATGCCACACCAGACGTTTATAAAAAATCGTCGTTGAAAAGTAGATTCTTTTTTGAAATCATCACACCATCTGTGAGAGTTGTGCATTTTGTTCGCTCCGTCTCGATCGGTAAATAAAATACGTCTTACAATTGAGGATTTGCTTAAATCCATTGGCAAAAATGTACGCATGAAAGTAAGTCATGCGATTCGAGATGCTGAACCTGTTGTTAAAGATACAATAGATTGCTATATAATGCTACTCTCTCCAATGATAAACATTCGTAAGTGCTGAAATTCTCCTGGTACTTCATTCTGGACTGTCTTCAATTATCTGCAAAGTGTTTTCTTGCTTAATCAAATTTTACTACTCAGGACGAGTATAGTTAGTTGACATTATTGGAAATTAACCATGCGTTTACAGATGTCGAAAGACAGAAGCAAATATATGACCATTTGGCACTATTCTGTTTGGATATTGTCATTGATACTCTCTACGGGCAGTTCGCGAATTTCCATCACATAAGTCCATAAATGTAAACTATGTCGACATACTCTTAGATTGAAAACAGCACATGCATGTTGACAGAAAAGGTATTACCAGAAACACATTCGCACAGTTTACTACGTAAACTGCGTTTATAAATTTTAACATGTAAACTATTAGTTGTTTTGTGAACCAACATCTTCATAGCCAACGAAATTGATATTAAAACATTATTTCTAAACTTTAAAGGTCCATAGCTCGGTAACCATGAAGAATTGAACCCATGTATGTATAACTTTTATTGAAAATGACCTCAGGGATTCTTATAATCACATTTCTGCATATTTTGTTATTGTTTATTGCTTCTGTGTGCAACAGTATTCCATGCATGCGTATGTACACAATAACACATTTTCTAACTTTGTCCTATAATTGGAGAAATAAGTTAGACAAAAATGTGACAAGAAGCTTGTATTGTTTTATTTTTATATGAAATTATTATTTCACTTTAAATAAAGAAAAAACAAAATGAGTTCATAACGTCCATAACGTTCATAATCTAGTACGCTACAAGTTGAAACAATGGCGCTCGTACGCACAATTTAAAATTTGTAAAATCAATTCATAATAATTTATGTAAGGAGATTTTAACAAAAACAGTTCGCATTAATATTAGAATTAGGTAATATGTAATACGCCACATTCTCTGGCTATGACTATGTTTTTACCGAAAACCCATAAACAGTTTTGACTATTTTCAAACTGCTCGATATCAGAATCTTCTTATCATTAATGATTTAAAATTTTGGCGGATATAGCATTAAAATATTAACGCACACGATCCAGACAGTTGTATTTCCAGATTACCAAGACAAAACTTTTAATAATAATTTAATAACATTTTAAAAGTAAGAATATTTAACTTTCATTTTTATCATCTATTGTATTATCTATCATTATCATATCATCTATTTGTATTTGATGGTTGGGTATTCGATTCGTACTTTTTAAAATGCTGCTAAAAATGGAACACCCCCGGCCAAACGCACCAATTTCCATCCTTCACCCACACCGTATAATTTTTTACCGATCGTAACCCGAAAATATATTCTAATGGATGTTGCTGCTTTGATGGCATTCGATACGATGCATACGGCCTTGGGAAGAACGTGCTTATTGAATGTGAGCTTTTTGCGATCCAGATCCCCAGACTAGACCGTTGGCGCTTCTGATAGTAGGTGAGGAGATACCACGACATGTTCCTTTACACGCAGGATTTATGGGGACACATTGGTTTAAGAAAACGCGAATTTTTGCAGGGGAGGTTTTTAGTTGATCTAAAGTTATGTTATACCTTACATTGCAATTTTGCAAATAATAACCTAAATACGATGAATGTTTTAACATAACAGAAAAGTCGGAACGGCCAATTTCACAATCGTTGGTTATCTTTTTGGTAAGGTAACCTTGACCCAAGCGTTAACTTGTGGTTAAACAATTCAACTGTTTCGCAACAGCCATTACGTTTTCAAGTAAGCCAACCTGGAGTTAAGCTGATTTTTAGGAAGTTATTACGAATTTATTGCAGTAGATAAGTGACAAAATCTAGAAGAATAGGAAGAAATAACCTGTAGTGACATATTTTGTGACAGTTTTCATTACCTGTCTACTTAATTTACGTATTATTTAGCATAATATACCGTGTTTTTTTAACTTTTTGTTATGGAAAATAAATACAATACGAAGTGCAATAATAAGAATAAGAATAATTCTCACGACTCTACTTGCTATGGCTTTACTAACTCCACAGAAATCAGGAAAGGTTCTTAGAAAATATCCATTGGCAAAAAAATGTATGTCAAAAGTAGCTGTTCTCTGGCATTGAGATAGTTATTTCTACATAAGAAAATAAAAAAATTAAGTACTGTAATTTTCAAAATACTTTATATAAAAATATAAAACATGTACCTTTGCGTACGGTGATTAATAATATCCTGTATTTTTTCTAATAAATTTTCTACTGTACATACGTGGAGAAGGCTAAATCTTGTGAAAAAGTCTTTTGGGTCATATTAATAAAAAAAATTGACTGAAAATTCGTGGTCTCCTAACCTCCTTATCGCTAATGTAATTACTATCTCGTAATTTTCATAATTCATTTTTGATTTATATTTTTAATATGTCAGTTACCTCTTTATAGGTTAACTTTAACTACAAATTTTCAGGTTAACTTACATCTAAGGTTCTGGTTATCTTTATCATGAGATAACCAAGACATTGAAGTTAACCAGATGTCGTGAAACAGTTCACTTGCAGTTAATCTTTGGTAAGAAATTAACTACAAGTTAATCACAGGTTGTGAAACTGAGTGTAAGTGATAAATAATTTAATAAGTACCCATTATTAACAAACTATAAGTTCTTATAAATATTTATTCGTTATTAATCCACAGTTGAAGTAACTATTATTGGATAAGAAATATTAAGGCGGTTGCAATGTGGTACAGGGTTGTTTGTAAATCAGGTTCCCTTTTATGAAATTTTATTCAAACAAAAAGTGACACAACTGTTGCCTTCTTGTAACTGCACTCTTTATAATAAGGCTACAGTTAGGTAAGTATTTGCACAATAGTATGAAACAAAAAGGGGTAATGTCTATTTTTTTCCATTAAACACTTCACATTAAACTTACCATAAAATATATAAAGTCCGTACAATATTTATTGTGATAGAATTCCAAGAAAAGAATAAGCCAATAAAGTTCTCGATCGGAAGTACTGTAACAATTCAAATCGAAAATAACCGTTTAGCATTTACCGAGGTCACAGGCGCATATCTAAATTAGTCAAAGTAGGTGCTATTTTTATTAATGGTGGCGAAGCATCAACTACTTTACATTTTAGTAATGCCACTATTCGCGTCATTGTACAATAACATATACGTATCTGCCACTGATCTGAAGCTTTGCATCGATCTATTTATTCTATACATACCTACCTAGCGGCACCCTAATGCCTGCCCGGTCGGCCTAGTGTGACGGTTTGCCGTGCACTTCATTGTCTTTGTGCACATTTGAGTGAGTTTGTACTTTGCTTGGTCGAGTGTATTGCACGTGTTTTTTTGTGGCAGTCATTAGCATTGTGTATTGTGAGTATAGAGCGGCACACGGCTTGATCTTTGTATTTTATGATTTAATTACTCACCAAACCTTCAGTAACCTACCTAAATCGTACCATTTTTTGTTGAGTATTGCTATCTCTAAATTATAAATATCCAAAACGATGGAATCGTAGAATATCTAACAGAATAATTGTTTAATGTTGGTGAATTTCCAAACGACTAAAATTATTTTGCGGTAATAAAATCTAAATTATAGATTGCGATATTTTTGAAAGAGACAAATATACACAAGAGTTTCACATACAGCGAATTTTACAAAAAAAGTGCATGGAACCTAAATAACGCCATATCTCAATACAAATTGAATTACTCTTAGCGAAATAAATAACGTAATGATCATAACAATATTTTCGATGATAGGGGCACAGAAAAGTGGTTTACTTGCAAAATTATGAAGTTCTGGGCTACCTTTGTTTTATAAACAATTTTCGAAATTCCTATAATATATGGTTCAAATAAAACTGAAAGAACAAAGTCGTATTGAAAACCAGAAATTATTCATTTTTGAATCTCTTCGCTTTTCATTTATCTAATATATTTTTGTGATTTTTTTTATCATACAATTTTGCTTAAAGATGTTTGTTTTCTTCGGCACTATACACTATTCTATTACCTACCTAAACTTATTGATATTGTTGAATAGAGAAATACAAGAGACCTTTCAAAAAAGCTATATAGCATGACCTACCTTAGTGGTGAGGTGGCTTGTAATCATTTCTGAGGGCTCTGTACTTCCCAACTGATTTTTTAATTCCTGATTCAAGCTAGTTTTTAGTTGAATCCGCCTCTCTATTTTCTCAGACCTTTATGGCTGCTTTGCTCCAGTTTTAGTTATATTAGGTTAGGCGAGAGCGGAACAATGTAATGAAACCCCTTTTTATGCTCGCATTTCGGTCGATATTGTCAGTTTTTGTTTATTTATCGCATAGTATTGTGCGTACCATTGTAGTGTTAATTATTTATTAATGAGCTTTTAGCATGTTTGACCCATCCCACAGGTATAGATTTTTATTTTCAAGTTTTATTCGGTTCACCTCTTTGAAAAGTAAGGGCGAAATTTGAACTTCATGTAATTGGATGATTTGAAAACTGCAATAAAAGGGTTACAATGAAGGAGCAGCAGAACATTAAATTTAAAAAAATATAAAGTACGCCTATACAGATTTGTTTTTAATATAACTGGGACCTACAAAGAAACTTTCGACCTGATTAAAATTTCGCTGTAGCAGTAGAACACTATTACTGTTTTATTCAATACCCCTGTAATTTGCATTTGGTTTTAACTCTAACAAAAATTATATTTGGCACTCCGAGCTCAACATGAGATCAATGTTTTTTACGCTCAAAAACCCGTTTAACGAGACATTTTCGATTCCCATTTGTCATGGAGCCCCCAATACAGCCCCGTACTTGTTGACAAGCCCATTTGTGTTGAAAGCTTGCACCCATCGCTCATTCCTATTCAATATACCCGGGACGCGATATCGCCATCAATGAAGTGTGAATTGTGCGACAGAAAATTCGAAATTCCCCGGTTATAGCTGGTAGTTGGAAATATATTTCTCCCGCCGGTGCGGGGAAGATAAAAATGTGTAGCCGCGGAATAGGTTTACAAAAATATGATGTGGAAATCTAGTTGGAGAGGTGGAGCGATTTATTTTACGTTTGTTTATCCCACGGATTCAAATAAAGTGTAACGTAAAACCTGATATATTTCTCTCGTTTCAAATGAAAACATGTTTACGTGTAAGAATGATAAAGGACATTACATACTATTTTTAAAACTGAATATTCATCGATAACTGGAACTTTGTATTGGTTTGTTTGATGGAATAAGTTTAAAATAAATTAACACTAGTATTAAAACATCCTACTAACAAGAATTCCTCACTAAACACACATAAGTTTCTGAATAACTACCACACAAATGCTTATATGTGCAGGGATGGCCAGAAGTACGGAATAAAATTCATATCTTTTGAATGATTAAATTTTTTTTAAACGCCGAAACACGTTGACTGATTTTGATTTTTTCACATCTTTCGATTATATAATAATTAATTTTTCTTCAACCCCCTAACACCCAGCCATCCCTACTTTTTTTTTCAAATGGAAACATAAGGCATGAGGGGACTCGTTGAAAAGCTTATAGAAAACCGATTCCAGCCATACCAAATGAACAAGTTTTATTTTTTCAATAGCAAGTTTTTTTTTATTTAGATATTGAAACAACTAGATAATTTACAAAAATAAACTCAATGTTGCAAATGCTGAAAATGACCTCCATTCACTATTTGGCATTCTTCGATAGTAAAAGCTGTCCACAGCATTCTGAATGACTTCAGCTGGTAAATTATGTATCTCCGCCCTAATCTTGTTCTTTAAATTCTCAATATTATCCGGTCTGTCCTGGTAGACTCTTTCTTTCATATATCCCCAAAGAAAATAATCCAGGGGTGCTAAGTCGGGGGATCTTGGCGGCCATTCAACTGTACCCCGTTTACCAATCCAATTTGGAAACATTTAACCATGCTAGAGATCTGTCTAGATCTGGAAGGCCAACGACAGTGATAGAAAATGATAGCCAAAATGTTATGTTTAGCTGTCACTGAAAATCCACACACTGCCGTTCGTCGTATCGCCGAAAACGCCAACATATCAATACATAAAAACGTACCTACAATCAACCCTGATGTCCTCGCATCAGTTTATGATACCTACTTTTGTTGTTTTTTAAACTATGTCCATTCCAGTCATTGGCTTTTTTTCGCTCCTGTCAAAGTAAAGGAAGCCAATCCCTATATCGACGCATTTCCCTTCAAAAGGACTATCCATTTATGCTTAAAAAATTAGGTGGTGCTATTTAAAAAAAATATCGATGACGTCATAAGTTTATGAACATAGCGCAAAAAAGGTTTAAGCAACCTGACAAAACGACAATTCCTATTTACTAATTGACGTGTTTTAGCGTTTTTGTGAAAATGCAACACATAATAAAATACGAATTTTTTGCGTTACTTCTGGGACGCACTGTATATGGGCTACATTTAAACAATATTTTGGAGAACGTTGGGTTTGAGGAAATGGTTGGCCTCCCCGGTCCCAGGATATGAATCCCTTAGAATTAATTTGTAAGTCAAATAACATTAGTGTATTGTAATGAAACTGAATACGAATAGCATCTTTCTGAAAAAAAAAATATGGTGGTGGACAGTTTAGACACTTATTACAACTGTAAAATCTAGTAAGTAGTATACAGGGTGATTCAGTCATAATGTCATTAATTTTCACCACGTATTCGGAAGGCTTAAAAAAAGAAAATCGGAAAAAAAATGTTTACTCGACTTTTAAAAATAAAGGAAATCAATCCATAACTACGAGGGCGGCCCTGCCAGATGCCCGGATGCTCGGAGAATTTTGTAACATAATGTGACGAATCAGTCGTCAGCTGAAGCGAACAGCCTTGCCAAATTCACATCATAGTGTGTGGTTTACATTAACTGTGGGTTCCACGTTCCGCGTTAAACGCATGTAAGTAAATAAAGGAGCATGCTGCATTTTATTATAAATAATTTTAACAATTGTATTAACTTATTGTTAGTGCAGAATATTTTAACAAGCCTGACGAAGTTAACTTTCCTTAAAAGGAAATAAATAAAGGAGAGGTAGTTACCTGCTTGTATGCACACTGTATTTTATCAAATAAAAAAAGTCGGCACACTACTAAATACCCGAATATACAAAATACACTACACACGGTTACAAAACCATTAACAATTTAAAACGTTTATTCAAATCCACCTTCCATATCTCCCGCATTTTTCCAACTGCATCTATCATACCATATCGCGCAGCGAACGTGCAGGACATCGACAAAATAACTTAAATGTGATAGAGGCTGTTTAAAATTTAGTCGAGGAGCAGCGTACTATATCTACAAGAACAATTTCAAGGCGACTGGAGATATCACAAACCAAAGTTTGGCGGATATTGCGCTAGAATTCACTCGACCCGTACCATTTTCAAAAAGTTCAAACTTTAGAACCAGCTGATTTCCCCAATCGTCTTGAATTTTGCAGTTGATTCTTAAATCGAAGTGCACCAGAGGCTAACTTTATTTTAATTTTTAAAACAAAGTGCGCTGGACGGATGAACGCTGTTTTACTCGTGCTGGCATTTTAAACAGGTAAAAAACATATTACTTTCTCAAAAACAATAAGTACCTATAAGTACCTACCTAGGTTACACCAAAGTTTATGTTTACACTAAAGTTTACATTTATTATGTATATATTGGTTATACGCAACTGCATATTGAATAATAAATTGAAATACTCAAACTGTGTATTATTTAACATAATAAATTATAAAACGTGAAAACGTTAATAATATTAAAAATGATAAATTGTAATAACCGTACATTCGAAAACAATCATCCCTGTTCATTACATTCAATTTGATGACACGATTTTCCTTTGATAAAAGACCGACAACTTTTTGCTCTACTTTGCATGGAATACGATCCTACTACAGTTTGTATTAGTCTAGGAGCCAGATAGGGTTCCGTTTATTAACTATAAAAATAAACTTTTTATAGACATTTAAACATTTAATTTGTTGATAACAATTAAACTGACCACTTTCAGGCTTTAAGACCAAGTTTTTTGGATTCAAGAGCTCAAAATACTACGAATAAGTTGTTTGCAGCCGTGGCACTCTGGTTGGCCATGGCACCCTATCTGGCTCCTAGACTATAGTGCACGTGCAAATCAAAAGTGAGTTAGATAGAATGTCAGTAACCTAGACACAGATTAACCTAGATCGGAAACACGTACCGAGTTGTTTATTTGTCTCCTTCCGATTGTTTTTTATTCTCTATTACTTACAGTCGATATTTAAAATATACTACATACATTTCACCCTCTCTTTATAATTTATATAGTGAGTGTTGGTTTTTTATGTCATTATTTCTGTAATGAAATTGAAATGGTTATGAAATGAAATTTAAATTACTTGAACTCTTAGAGTTTTGTAACTTCAATATTAAATTTTATTTAAAGTGAAACAGAGCTTATTTCTTTGCAACCATAATAGTCACATTTGATCAGATGAAAATTCGCACACTACTCGTCGGTTTAGCTTTCAGAGGAGATTCGGTGTCAATGTATGGCCAGGAGTATATGGTGATCGTTTAATTAGGCCGCATTTTCTACCTGAACATATGAATGGGCCGCGTTACTTTCAATTTTTAGTAGAATTGTTTGAAAACCTTCCCCTTCAGATGCTACGGGATATGTGGTATATGCACGATGGACATCCGGCCCATTTTGCTCGCGATGTCCGTGGATTTTTATTTTTAGACGATCATTGTCCCAATCGGTGGCTAGGGATATGAGGGCCCATAATCTTATGGACTTTTGTATATGAGGTTATATGAAATCTGTCGTGTATCACACCGAGGTAGAGAATGTAGAGCAATTGCGGAATCGTATCGAAGATACCGCTGAAGAAATACATAAAAACCCTGGTTTATTCCATCGCATCCGCCGCTCATCTATCCAACGTGTACACTTGTGCATAGACGGTAACGGTACTGTATTTGAACATTTTCTGTAAGCCCGAAGGCTTACAGCAAATTAAAAAATTAACATTATGATGTTAATAAAAACTGATTTTTCGCAAGGCATGCTCAGACCTCCTCGACGTTCTTGCTGGGCAACAATAACAATTTAATATATTGGTTGCGTATTTATAAAAAATAATTTATATCATTTTAAATTAATATTGGCTGACGTGAGCAAACCGTTTATTTATTGTCTTTATATGAGCGAAAATATATAAATATGGCAACGTTACCTATATCTAGGACGCGTTGTTCATATCGTAGCCGTGCGCAAATTGTGAATAACCGGCTGACGTCAGCCGGTCAGTAACAGCCTGAAAAAGGGTTAAATAATGTTTTGAAAATATTTTTATTCTGCTTAAATATGCAATTAATTTTTTTTTAATCACGCCATCGTATTATACTCATTTTTCTATATCCGCTCTTAAAATTAATGACTTAATGACATTATGACTGAATCACTCTGTATGTTAAATTTTGTTTCTCTATTTCATTTATTGTAATATGTTTACATTTTATGAACAACGCGTTATTATTTTCAGTATTTACTTTCATTACTTTACTTTTACCAACAATAATCATAGTAATACTATTGCCGAACCAAATAAAAAAATTTTAAGGTCTTTTTATATATTTTTTAAATTAACTACTTTATACCTATGCTGCATGAGAATTTTGCGTTTATTTTACGGTACCTATTCTCTTACCTACTACTGCAGTTGTTCTGAACACACCCTGTATATTGAGTTGTTTGCTGAGATTTTGTCAAAATATGTAGTTAATAAACTTAAAGAAACTAAATATTTGATTAGTCAGTGGCCTAAAATCGAATTACATATATATCAAAATAATCAGAAATTTGTTTGCTGATGGTTTGATATTTTATATTAGAGCAATTTAAATATAAATTCAATCTTTGTGCGTATCTCGTCAACGTTATATTAAACTCCAATTATACGGAAATATAAAATCTGTGAAAGAGATATTTTGCAGATAATAATAATACTGCAACCTGTTTTCATCCATCCACGGGCTTGTAACCCACGCAATTTTACAACCGGTATAAATACTAAAATTAAATTAATTTTTCATCGCTAACTGAAGAGGAATCAGCTAAAGGAAAGGAATTATTTATTAATAAGTCATTGAATTGGAACCAAGAATAGATAGATGTGGAGATTTAAATCCAAGAAAATACTCTGTCAAGTATTGCAGACACGATTTTAATTTGGAAGGAATCGACAAAAAGCGGAAAATGTGAAAGTGTTAATAAGACAACATTGAAAGAAATCTTATTATATTCTGACAATAATACATACGTCCCACGATTGTGTCCAGAAGACTGAAACCTTATTTATTTGTAAAATTATAATAAAATGTTCTTTCCAAAAGTTGGCATTTTTTCTTAAACCTGATGGTTAAAGTTTATATTTTTTTTCACATAAGCTGTTGATGAGTAGAAGCAAAATATACAGCTTTTCTAGAATTGTAAGTGGCATTAGTCCTCGAAAAAACTTCATTTGTTAGCACCATCGACGCGTGAGTGTGGAAACATACATACACTTAAGCCTGAAATGCACAAATTAAAAAGGGAATGCATTTGAGGTAAAATGAGATAGAATGCGGGAAGTAAGTAACCCATAGTGATGGTACGGTCTGGAGCGGAAGTAAGGAATAATGAATCTGATATAAATTAGGCATCTAATCAATGAGGTATCTATATGTTAAATTAGATAGATAAGAGTTTTTCTGCCTGCTTATCGTAAAGTATTTTGAAAAATATTGGTATTTACTTTTATAATCCTTTATTTTATTTACAAGTTCTTTTGTAGTAATTGGTATCATAAAAATAATAATAGAAATGAACAACAATTAATTACTCTAACGTGGAGTTGCGGGACATGCATTATTATTACAGTTTAGCTGCTGGCAATGCTCTTGCAGCACGACGTTTGTATCGCGAAGCATTTCCAAATAGAAACCTACCCCAATCGCGAATGTTTAGTACTATTCATCGAAGACTGGGAGAATTTGGATTGTTCAAAACTAGAATTTTTGATGTAGGTCGACAATGGAATACTAGAACAGCAGAAGCAGAAGCTCGTATTTTGAATTCGATAGAGAATAATCCCAATGTAAGTATAAGAAAAATTGCTATTCAGGAGGACATTCCAAAGAGCTCCGTACATGAAACAATACGCGAACAAAACCTTCATCCGTACCACTACCAAAACGTAATATCCTTTTCACGGACGAAGCTGGATTTGGCCATGATGGCTTAATAAACCTCCACAATGAGCATTTTTGGTCTGATGAGAATCCTAATTTATCAATAGAGCGTGGTTATCAAAATAAGTTTACCCCTAGATCCCCTGACTTAAACCCAATCGATTTCTTTTTTCGGGCTATCTGAAGATGCTTGTATACAGACACCTGTGAATAGCGTCGATGAACTGAGAGAAAGAATTGTTGCTAATTGTGAGGTAATTAAGCAAAATGAAGGAATATTCCATAGAGTTCGTCGGAATTTTTTAAGAAGAATTAATTTATTCATTGAAGAGGAAGGACGTCACTTTGAACCTTTGATTTGAATGTTTAATTTGTATTTGTATTTATAACTATAATTTGTAACTTATGTATTTTAACCTTATGATTTTGTTAGTAAACCATTCTTTATTTGTTGAGGACGTTATTTTTTTTATTATTTATCATTAACCACCATCAGCGTAACAACAAATTTTTACAAAAATTACTATCTGTCAAACCTAATTCTCCACAAACTTGTTTCCAACGCAACTAAGCGCTTGTTTCCAAAGCATGCTATGTTTAATGTAGAAAATAAATTAAAATGATTTCGTATTCATCACATGCAAGCAATGTTATTTTAGCGTTTTTCTCGAAAACGGTTAGGTTTATCGAAACAAATAAAGTATACATTTTTTATGTCAAAAGATTAGGAGAACAAAAATATTCAGTCAAATTTCGCACAAAGTGTAGCACAAAAAAGTTGGAACCATTCAAATCAAAATAAAGGCTCGTATGTGGCGCCCTCTACAAAATGCGAAAAAACAGTGGGCAAATTTATAATCCTCATCCCGAAAAACCCCGATATACGAAATTTCGTTAAAATATTATGAGTGTGGCAAAAGGTGTTGCAAAAAAACTGCACATAAAATTTAACTTTAACACCCTGTAACTCCGTTAATAATCAGTTTTGGAAAAAATGTTATAGAATGAGGTAACATTTATTTTCGATCTATAATTATCCCCTGAATTTTTTGCTCATCGTTTCCGGACACCCTGTATATTGTACTTCTGCTTTCAGAACTGTTTATTGAGGAATCTACATTTCTTGCGGCAATATGCTGTTTTAATAATGACCATATCTATGGGATATAAATCAGAACAAGTCAATTTCGTACTATATCAGCCATATAATATGGCTGATATAGTTTAATTTTATTATACAGGGTGTTTGGAAAAGTTGGTACAAAATTTAAAGAGGTGAAAGTAGAACCAAAAATAGTAAAAAAAGTTCCTATAAATATTGGTCTCCGGAGCACCGTTACTGAGATATGGCCCTCCAAAGGGGTCTTATAATGTGGATATTTTTTAAAACAACTTTCTTTCTGATTAAGATAATGGAATGAAAATTGTAGGCAATAATCTTAACATAAGGATCTTTAACTATCATACGTTTTATCAAAATCCGTTATAAATAAGGATAGTTTTCTACCTATCTACCTTTTCGAATTTATAGCTGAGAAGAGTAACTTTTTTCTATCAGGCGCTATGGGGCCTATAGCGTAGGGCGTTATGTGCACAGAAAGTGCCAGATAGTACAACGCCGTGATGTTATTTTCATAGCGCAACGCTCCAGCGTCAGTTCTAGTACTCTTATTAGTGATATGTGTAATATTTTCAATAGACACAGACATAGAATATCTATAGACATTTTTGATGCTACATTAGTAACATTTAATAGAGTTATCCGTAATATAGATTTTACTTGAAATTGATTGTCCTGGTTCTATTTGCCCAGCTGCTCCCTTGCTGCAGTTTATTTTGAATTTTATTTTGTATGTTATGTAACAAAAGCCGGGACGCGTGGTAATTTATTTGTTAGTTCTCGGAACGGAGGGGCCAACTCAGATCGTTAAATATTTCAGTCAACAATAATTATTATCGAAAGTTAAGGGCTCTCAAGTAGGTTTAGCAATATTTATTAACAAGTTCACTTAGACCGTCGCCGTCGGGGCCATGTGACAGTCATCTGTCGCGTCCGGGAGGCGCCAGCCTATGCTGAGACAGAATAAAGAGAAAAATCAATATTTTTAATAACGCACGAAACCACGAGAAGAGCGTAGAGGTTCCAAAGTAGAATTAAATCAAATTGTTAAATTGATAGTAATTGGAAAAGAAAGTAATAGATAAAATAGCTGTTTTTTTGGCGGATTTTCCAAGGTGTAAGGATATATTAAATGAGATCGACTAATCCGTCCCGTATCGCTACAAGGTGTCACTAGAGGAAGGCTAGGATTACTTGTAAGTAAATTTAGTTTCAAAATTATTTAGACAATTGTAAAATCAGTCAATTATATAACTCTTAACATGGCATAGTTATGCCAAAGCGTCCCGATAGTTAGGGTTCCCGCCAGTAAGTTAAGAACAGAAACGTATGGACCCAAGAAATGGGCGTGTCGAAGCGAAGTGTCGAATTCAGGAGAAATATCCGAAAAAAGGGCAGTTCTTTCTGGGTTTCACATTGAGCAGTCTACTTAGTTCCCTTTCGAGAACTAAATAGTAAACTCTTTTGAAATCTAGACTCGTTATGATACTGGTCATAACGATATATAGATAAATAAAGAAATAACCCCTCAGGTTACAGTTATTTTGTATTTTAATTAGGTAAGTTATCTAACTTATGTGCATGTATATACATTTCCTTTTTTTTTCTAGAAACATGTAATTAGGTTGTTTCTAACCTGTTTGTTTCTTATTCAAAATAAATAAATAAATAAATAATAAT
The DNA here is from genome assembly GCF_000390285.2 of Anoplophora glabripennis. Lineage (NCBI taxonomy): Eukaryota > Metazoa > Arthropoda > Insecta > Coleoptera > Cerambycidae > Anoplophora > Anoplophora glabripennis. Next base: position 405,458 of record NW_019416611.1, on the reverse strand, counting down.
AGAAACAGTGTTATTTTCTTTATATTTCTTATAGGTTACTTAATTTTAAAAAACAACCACCAATGGTGAAGAAATACACAACCATTTTCAAGTCCACACAATTGAAATAAAAATAATGTCTAATATTACAGTTTTTTATTTACAGGAGATACTCTATATACTGAAAAATGCGGTTAAACAGGAGAAAGTGCTTCAATAACTGGAAAATAAATGAACAGCGTATGAAACTCGTAGTACGGTATAGAACAATTTGTCAGTTGTGAAGATTACCAGACGTACAATGAAACAAGGCTGGTCAGTTGGAAATATCGATAATAAACAGAGCGGGACGCGGATGGATAGTCATTTGTCACGTATGATAATTTTTCAACCGTCCGAGGTATCGCCGAGAAAATAATATAACAAATAAAACGGTTTGTTTCATTTTTTTTTTTGTTTTCACGTCTGTGCGCTTGCTTTAATGTTTATTAGGGATTGCCCTTCATTTAATACAAACGGTATTAACATTCTCCCTCTTTATTAATGGACGTTTAAATATTACTGACACGAAACAATAAATTAAAAAATGATTGGTAACCTAAAATTTGCGTTTAAAATAATTTTCATAAAACTTTAACGCCATTGTCTTTCTCCATGGATATGAAAATATTCAATTCAATTTAACTTCTATTTCTTTTTTGACGCATTTTTTAAGTTAATATTTTATATGTTCTATATATATGTTTATAAGTTGTATTATATGAATATAAAATATCAATATTCAAATAGTCAATGATTTTGATCATATTAAGTTTCAAATCAAGCAAAATTTTACTTAAGTTTATTAATTAATATTAAACATCAACTGGATTTCTCGTCTAACTGCATGACAAAATACCGAAACATTGCTGTCAATGTTGATCTAAAAACTGTTGTTTAATCACTATTATTATGTTAAAAGTCTAATTTTCATAGCCGAACCGCGTCGATGTTTGCCAGCTCATTCAACAGTTGTAGACAGTACTATTATTTGTGAGAATCCTAAGTTATACCTTCTTTGCTACCTGGACATCGATATCATTTTTCCCTATTGGAATGTAGAAAGCTTATAGAGAATTTTGTAATAATCCGAAAGATTGGGTTTGTCAGTAACCTACGTATTAATGATCTTATAGACCTTATTTTGAATTGTCTTATGTAATAGACTGCTTCTTTTCTACTACATTGTAGAATTTTCGAAGAGTTAACTAAACTTCTAAGGACAATACTATCACCTCAATTTTACGGATGGAGATCAATTTGTAAAATGTATTTAATTTTTCGCTTGTAGTGATACTATTGAGATCTCACTATCACAAGGTACATTGGTCCAATGTCTTCGGTTTCAATCGTGAGAATGTTCTTCGCATCTTGTTTTATCTATAACATTCTCCAGATGTGAATTCCAGATAAGCATTGCATTCAGTATCAGTTCCATATACCTCTTTGAGAAGATTAACGGATTCAGATTTATTTTTTGATAAAGAGGGCACTATTTTCTTGTCCGGTTTGAGAAACACGTTTGCCATCTGCACCATCTATTTCCAGGTTTCGCTGTACAAACGTTTAAATTTTGTTTATTTCAAAGATAAATTCTCTAAGCGTTATTGAAATAACATTTAAAAAATCTGTTCGACAAATAAAGCAAAGTATTTCCTATAATATGTACACATCACTATGAACAAGTTGTCAGTGTTGTGGATACAGTTTGTTTCCATTAACATGTGTACCTATCCACATTGAAATTTACTTTTTCCCCAGCGTTGTAATGAAATACTGCACATCGTTGCCCGTGGCAACTAGTTAACTGAATGCAAAGTACACTTAATGTTGAACAAACAATGGCGTAATGGTATATGTACCGAAAAGGTAGTCACGAGGAAATATTAATTTAGCTCCTTATTATTAAGAATTATGTTTTTCATGGAATATACAACGTATGTAAAAAGTATAAAAAGTATAATTCAGTAATAGTAGGAGGATACCATAAAAATAGAACGGAGCAAAAACTTTTTGAAGTGTTTTTACAGTACATGATGTCAATATATTTCTTACTGTTATTGTCTTATTCGTAAGTTTGTTAAATCTTAAATAGAAGCATTTTGTACTAGTTAGCTACCAAAGAAGTGAAATTATATAAAGGCCCATTCAGAGTAGACCTATGGATATTCAAACCTACGGAACACTAAACTGCTCAGTAAAAAAAAAGGTTTTCCAAGTACCTATCCTCATGAATTTGGACTATTCTGTAACGCCTCACTATGTATCATTTTTGTTTGTTTGTACAAAAATCAAATATCTTGTGTTCAATTGACATTCAATTTAATCGTTGTAACGAACACTTCATTTCAGAGCAGCAGCATCCAGTGTTAGCCATTTACCAGTCTCCTCAACGCTTCCACTCTGGGCAGACTTAAAAGAAATAATGCCAAACCCAATAATTCTGGGTGATATGAGAACACTGATCTTCGCCAAAGTGCATACAATACATTTCTTATCTCAGTAAGCAGTATTGTGTGCAATAATTTGAATAATCATGTAACATTATAGTACGCACTCATTTTGGTATTAAATTAAAAATAGTTAAAACAAGTCTTGTAAATGTAATGTATGACTGTTTGAAGTTACGTTATGCTTAAATACTATATATTTGGTATGAGGTGGATGGAATGTAGAAAGAGAATAAAGATCCAATATGTAATGTAAAATAAAACTGGCCCTAAGAATGTGACTGAATGTGTTAATCAGAACATACATATAAGAATATAGAATCTTACACAATCTCAATAGGGCACTCAGCATGTTAGACAATTCCCATCCTAATCCGGGCGAATTAGACCAAACATTTGCCTGTTCCAAAAATGGGGCCTACGTCGAATGTTATAGGTTTAAAATTAAGTAAAAAATACACAGATTAAAAGCCTAAATTTGTGTATTTGTAGAGGTCGAGCGTCATATTGTTTATAACAAAAGAAAAATAATAATTGCTCTTTTTCAGTTTTTCGCTTATATCTCTTATAAGCCTCTAATCGACACGAGGTATACTTATCGATTTTGTTCCTGAGGAAATTTGCTACAAGGATAGGCTTTTGCAAAAGCTCGCAACATTTTTTTACATTGCAAAATTAGCGGTGAAAAAAAATGTGCAAAATTTTCAGCATTAAATAAAAAGAACGAATTTAGCTGAAATTGGATGAAACTACAGGAAAAGATAACTGTTGGGGTGCTCAACAAATACCAGCAATCCGGATCCTTAATTTCAAAATGGCGGCCTACTGCAAAATTATAAAGTCGAAAATGCGAGCGCGTATATTTTCTGCCCAAGTCAAGATATCGAAATTCGGCAAAGAAAGATCGAAAGGTAATTATATTTCTTGCGTCTGTGTAAATTTCAGATTTTTAAGATGCAAAATAAAAAAGTTATTAACAAAAAATCAAGAAAAAACCGTAACTAGGGTCCTCGGCGATTTTTTAATATACAGATTTCAAACTAATTGCATCAAATAGTGCTTAAAAAACATGGATTTAGAAAAAAGCGTCTCGATCTGACCAATAGGAGCCGAAATAATTTTTTCTCTTAAAAACGGTATTCTGCATGTTCTATTGAATATTTTGTAATAAACTTGGGCTCGTTATAAAGTAGAAAACTTCCTTTATACGCTGAATTTTTTCTGTAACGATTCAACCAAGAAATGACCAAGTAAACATGCGTTAAAGGCAGCGAGAACAAATGGATTGTGGCACTTAGAAAGCAGCTACCGGAATACTTTTTTTAAATCAATTTATTTTTTTTTCGTTCTTTTGAATGGTGTAGGCAAAAGTCTGTGAAAGCCAACGCCAGAGCCCGAAAAATACATATTTATTGACTTTTCACGTTTTCTTTTGTAATAATTATGCTTTCGATATTTTCCCATGAAGTTCTTTTTAAGTATTTAAAACCAAAAGTCAATTATTTCTTTGAAAAAAAAAATAACTGTTAGTGCGTAAATTGTGCCTAGAATATTATTGAATGTTACAATATCAACGTTACATTTAAGTACTGTATTTTATAGTGTTTAAAAGAACTGTTACATTCAATTCTAACATATTTTATTTAATTAATTATATTATTTTTTTTTTAATTTTTATAAGAATATTAAAATTAAAATAAATATTTAATGTATAATATCTATGTTTTAGACTTCGATATGAATTTTGTCATTTTGCCACAGTCAAATCACGTGCTATACAACGTACCTAAACAATTAACTTGAAAAATTCTGTTTTATTGATTTTTTTTATTGTTTGAGACAATTTTCATGCCGCTTAGAGATATGCTATATTGCCAGGGATTTATTAAAATGCGATAATAAATATTTCTTGTTTCTTCAGTATCTTATAATTTTATTATTATTAGTATTTGTTTTAGGTAGTTGGGATGTTGGGAAGCAAAATAAGTTATATATCAGTTCAGCATAAAATTCAGTATGACACTTTTCAGAAATATATAAAGATAATGCAGCATTATTGTTGAAATAAAATTCTTAGTTTTTGGTGAAAACTGCAAAAATTTATTATAGTATTGTTTTACACAACAGATCTTAAAAATAAAAGTGATACCTACAGATGATTTGTGAATGGGTAACACTTGTTTTTTTAAGATATTTCGAAAACTGTCAAAAAAAACTCTCTCGCTTTAATAATTTCTCTACTTTCTGGTAGTTTTTGAAATCCCAATACACGCATCACCAAAATGGAACATCCAGTATAGCGCATCGAAACGCCAAGAAGCTTATGACTATGGCGCTAAAATAAGGGAACTGGAAATTTACTTCATTCACATCTGTAAAAACGATGTTTAACCGGCCGTTGTTTTTCGTCATGTTTTGTTAAATTCCAAAGAATTTCTTCAATTTTAAAAAAACACTATACAGTTAGACGTTTGAAGCCATTATAGGTACATTAATAACGTAGAACAAAATACAAGTGCCGAAAGGAGATTATTAAACTTAGCACAATTGTCAGAATTAATAAAAAAAAGTCGGGCACGAACCAGGAACTATCTGTACAATATTTCACAACCGTAATGTTTCACGATTTCTGAAAACTTTGCAACCGCGCAAATCCGATTATTAGGTAGCAAAATCGTTGCCAGATAAATTACCGGCAGTAACAAATCTTGTGACTTTCCAAACTTCCTAATAAAACTTAGAAAAGTTAGATTGCAAATTATATTTCTTTCCTTATCGCCTCGCCGGTAAACTGTTCGAATTTCATAATGGAGTTAAAAACAAAAGCAAAAAATCTCAGGAGCGACATTGCAGCTATCAGAATTTAATTATATAATTAAATTTGTTCGTCCTATGTCAAAAACTTACGCGACGCGGCAACTTACGAGCGGGGTACATTTCTACCCCAAATCAAAAGGCGTAATGAGGCACTCTTATTGATGTCAATTGAATAATATCTCCTCAGTTATTATAAAATAACAAAAAATTTAACATTCGTAATGGTTATTAAAAATGCATATAGAATAAAGGTAATTCTATTTAGATTAAAATTTACAAAACAGTAACAATATAATGATAAATTAATTAGTTTCAATGTTATTGCGATTTTATCATAACAATGGTTATCGTTATTTAAGGCATTTGCAAATATTTTCATATGAAGTATATTTCTAAAATTACTGTGCAGCCTTACACAAACGAAAACTTCTTAAAACTAAGTTCAAATCACGATAAAATAATGACCAGATGAGGTTTGTACTTACAATGAACATTTTCAGTCAAGCAAATATTATTATTTTATGAAGTAGTAGCATCCTCTGTAATGATTGTGGCGTAATCTATATATCAACCAGAAAATCTACTCTAGTAACCCTAGTTACATAATCCAGTAAAGTTGTGTTTGATCAGCAAATATTAACAACAACTTTATAAAAATATACAAGAGGCATGTTTTTTAAAGTACTTTTCAACTTTGCACTCCTTAATTTTCAATTTTTGGGCTATTTTCTGTTTTATGATTTTTATGGTTTGAAAAGTGAGAGCGAAAAGTTGAAAAGAAAGTACCTGCCAAGTGGAAAGTGGAAAGTGCAACGTTTTTCTGTTTTATTAAGCTTCTTCTTTCTCCTTTTCAGTTTTCAATTAGGTGCCGAAAAGCGAAAAGTGAACAGTAATTTTGTTTCTGTTTCTTAACGAATCTATAAATGAGACATTTTAAAAGTAAAGGTTTCTGATCAACTTTAGAGTAATTTGAAGTAACTGATATACGAGTACATACCTATCTTAGTGCAGGTTAAGTTGTAACTTGAAATTAATATCATATTAGTTGTCACTGTTAGTATTGTCTGGAAATAAGATTGCGTCTTATCTAAACAATTAACTGGCAGGTTTTATTCCTCTATCTCGAAAATGAATACTTTCCAGACCTACAGCAACTCTTTCTTGACTTGTAACGTAAAACATAAGTTTTTAACATTTGGCCAAGTATTTTAGTTACATCCTGTACATGCCTATTTAAGAGAGAATCATACATACCTTTAAAATGTATCTCTCAGAATTCTTCCTTTTATAAGTCGCTCATAACCTTCTTCTTTAGTATGTTTATGATTCATTTCACCAAAAACACGTTCCAGAAAATTATTTTGAATGCAAGATAGTTACTACTGATTCCAATACTTAATGAAAAAACATTTAAATTGATCTTTTGCAAATAAACAATATTCTTTACAAAATATTGTGCAGAGTTGAAAAATAAACAAGATAATGACGTTAGGTACTATTTTTCAAAAAACAGAAACTCAAGAAATTGGAATATTTCTCCAACTTTTCACTTTACACGCTTCTACTTTGCAGCTTTCAAAATTAATGTTCAAAAAACAGTTTATATGTATAGGGTGTCCCAAATTCGACGCCGCAATGATACTACAGGGCAACGAAAAATGTTATTGAAAATTTGAAGTTTGGAATTCAAGCGGCATAGATTGAAGTGCATTTTGCACCAAAAATTAAAGTTTTAGATATTTCGAAAATCGTGTTGATGACTTCATGAACATACTTGTATTTTTCCATATTTAAAAAAAAAACATATTTTTCCGATAAACTTTTATTTAAAAATTTTGTCTATCTATTTTCATTAGTTACGATCAGAAGTAAAAATAATAGTTAGGAACAATTTATAATAATTATTTTAGAATTTACTGCTTGGCTAATAGTAGGAGGCCGTTGAAAGCTTTCATATGAGGCTTACTATGACACTGTTAATGATGCAAGTTGCCACAAGTCTTTGAAATAGTAATATCAAATACATATTTAAATACTAAACAGAAAAAAACAAAAACAGTAAAAGTAGAACAAAAAACAAGAAGTATTTTACATATATAACTAAAATTATTATAACATATTTTCTATATGACCACCCCCTATAGCTAAACATAAAACTAACAGACGCCTAACTTCTTTTATAATCGCGTTCCTCAGCATATTAGGAGTAAGCTCTTCATAGGCATTTCGAATATTTTCTTTTAAATATTCTATATTACATGATATACTTTTAAATACTTTATTCTTAAGGAAACCCCATAAAAAAAGCCCAAGGGAGATGTCGGGAAATTTTCCGGCCCATTTTATGGGTTCATTTATTCCGATCCATTGTTCCCCGAAAACAGTATTTAAATCCTGCACAATAAACGCCTTATGGGGTGGGGCTCCATCGTGCTGGAACAACGAAATTCCTTCATAACTGCAAAAGGATGTTTTCGAGAAGTGCTGGGAGTTCTTCTTGCAAGAAACACAAGTATTCTATACTATTCAACACACCTTCATAAAAGTATGGTTCTATCAGATGACATCCAATGACACCACACTACATATTCGCATCAAACCATTACTTACAAAACCCGTCCAAAGAATATTGAGTGTTTATCCGCGTTTTTTATGTGTAGCCCCCTTCCGCACAGTCTTTGGCTTTGGATTTGGGGAGTTGTCTCATTTCTGTGGTGTGTTCGATGTATGTTTTATCGTGATTTGTGGAAGGAAACTCAGTCTTCTTTCTAGATGAATTTCAGATAAATATTCCAATAATAGAAAATGCATACCAAATCGTGGTAACCATTAAATTTTAATATCTGGTGAATCGAAGATGTTTTCAAATTTAACTCGTGACTAGCTTGCCTTATTGAGTTTCGCGGGTGGTTCTCAAAATATTGTACCACTTGGGCAGTAGTATAGTCATCTTGAACCTTTTTTCTTATTGATTTTCACTTTTGAATCGAAAATGCATTTTCATTTAGCCGTAGGTTTTTTTCTAACCTGATAAGGTCAGGGACGTGGCGTTCAGGGAATCTTCCCATATAATGGTTGATTTATAAAAAAGTATTAGGCCTAACTTAGCCATAACTTAACCTTAATCTTAGTCCTAAAAAGTTAAATGTACAAAACTAGAACTAGGGCAAGGTTAAGATTTTTATAAACCAATACACCAATACATTACATTCTGTACATTTAACTTTTTAGAACTAAGATTAAGGTTAAGTTACGGCTAAGTTAGGACTAATACTTTTTTATAAACCAACCATAACTGAACAAGTCGTCTAGAATTTATCTGGGATTCTCCATAAATTAATAACATATCATCATTTTCTGCATGATAGCATTGTTACAAATAATTGAAAAAACACTGAAAACTGCTAACTACCTTGTCTGTAAACACTTAGAAACGCTAACTGGTTTAACACTTTGATGACAAATAAACATTATAATAATGTAACTCGATCAATTTTTTTCCCAGAAAATATCCGATCAAATTATGACTAATGCTACTTTGATGTTCTAATTATTGTTTTTACTTCTGATCACAAGTTTTTAATGAAAATAAATAGAGAAAAATAAATTTTGTAAATAAAAATTTATCGGAAAAATAAGTTCTTTTTAAATATGGAAAAATTCAGTTATGTTCCTGGAAAAAAAATGATTACGCCATCAACACAATTTTCGAAATATCTAAAACTTTAATTTTTTGTGTAAAATGCACTTCAATCCATGCCGCTTGAACTCCATACTTCAAATTTTCAGTAACATTTTTTCATTACCCTGTAATATCATTGGGGCGTCGAGTATGGGACACCCTGTACATGAGGGAGCAGAGTAAAAATTGAAATTAAAGCTTCTTAAAACACATAACATTAATGTAAAAGACATTTTTATAAAATGGAACTACTCTTCACTTTTCTAATTATGTATAATGAAAAGCAAGGAATGAAAAGACTATCAAAAAAACAGGCCCCAGATATGTATGTCACCCTTTCCATTTTCATTTCAAAGAGCATAACATGGTGCTCATTATTTTAACATCTTTGTGAGAAGTCCTATTTAGAAATTGTGAATTTCTCTAGAAGCACCTATAGTACCCAATTTTTTAAGTTATACTCTTTAACCATTTCCAACTTCAGCATTATTCCTCTCATAAAAAAATTAGATGGGCTATTTTATGCTGAACATTTTGCCACGTCGACAGTTTAGACCTCGCTGACACTCTGATCTATACAAATTTAAGCAAGATTTCAATAGAGACATACCATCCCTCGAGAAGAAAGTAAAACCGTTGGCATCTTGTCTAAGCAATGTTACGCAAGTAAAAGATCTATACCCTAGGACAAAGTACGGATTCGACAAAATTTCCGGGTTGGAAACTCCCAATTCTGAATTACTGGCGTCGGTGTTTAGACATATGTAGTAACAGAAAGAAGCAGCATTAAAATAACCAAAATAGAAAGAAAAAATGGGTGATTACTCAAATAAACGAACTGTTGATGAAATTTGAACTTGAAATTTATTTATTTTTTAAAAATATCATATTACTTGTCCCGGAATACATTACAGTTTGGTATCGACACCAAACAGATAAAAACTTATATTCTCCAAACTCATGATGCTCTAAAAAGGTAGCATCTGACACAATTCGATTATCTAAGTATCAGATATTTTGGGGCCTCTAAAGCATGACATCGTGATACAAAAACTTTAAGATATATTTTGCCTGAATAAATGATATAAATATTTCATCTAAATAAATCACTTCATGTGACTGTAACAGATAAGCTAAAAAATAACTGTTTTGTTTAGTTAATTCATCTGAATTTTAAACAAAATCTTCCAAATTCTTTATCTGAAAAGCCCATTTAAAAAAATTAAATTTGTCATTTTGTTTAAAAACGTTTTAGAAATCCGTAACATATCACCTAATAATTTTTTTTACAGTTTTTGCACATGGCAAACAACTAAATATTCATTTAAGAAAATGTTTTAATCAACCTTTAAATATATCTATTTAAAACAATAATATTTATTTATTTGATTTATTTATTTATAAAGGCTAGTGTTACATACACATAAAAGTGTTTACACGCGTCCAAAAAAAAGTGGTAAATAACAATACACATAATGATAGTAATTAACTAACTGTTATAGAAATATACATAAACAACATATAATTAAAATAAATAGGATAAACGGCACACTAATATTAATGATAATATTCAAGTTACATTACTGTCAATAAAATCATCAAAACTATAAAAGACATTTTTCATTAAGTATTTTTTTCATCCTTGATTTAAAATTATAGTCATTAAGAATTTGAATTGGGTGAGGTATTATGTTAAAAAATTTGATGGCCCAATAATTATTAACGACCCGCGTTTTACTGTCTTAGAAATTTATTACATAAGTATGTGCTCTTTCGGGTATTATAAAAGTGAGTCTCACTTCTGATTTCAAAGTTATGTATATGTTTTTTGACATAAATAAGACACTGAAGTATACAGGGTAGCCAATCGAAAACGTACCGCAAGGCATTACAGGGTAGTAATGAACTTTTCGGCAAAATCCAAAAACAGGTAAAGTTTGCTTCTGAGGGGGACAACTTTTGGCGCAAAAAGTATAGCAAAATCTTCAACCCCCTAAGTGGGGGTGCCATCCCCCAAATTTTTTTAAATGGGAATGGGGGTCAAGTGGGGGGTCATTAGAAAGGGCTTTTAATTCTCTATACATCGATTCTTACTTTTTGAAAATCGATCCATTATTTTAGAAAATATGCAGCTTTGAAAATACGAACAATATTTTTGACGAGAAATGCGAAAATCGATTTAATTTTACTTCAAAACTTACGGTATTAGCTTGGTAAATTCCTTCAAAAGAATTCGCTGTTTTTTTTTTCTGATTTGCGAATTCTTTAGCCTGATTTTGGTGAGCAAAAAATTGTCCGCTTTTTGTTTCGTATTTAGATAGGCCACAAGAAGTTGCTAGATAACTGTCTTGTGACTTGTAGTTGAAGAGTACCAATACTGCCGAGTCTTTTAAATTGATTAATTATGGTGTACTCAATTCCAGAAAGAGTAGAAATTATTGAGCTTTTTTTCAAAAACAATGAATGCGGAAATCGGGTCGCCGAACTGTTCAACCAACGGCATCCTGAGAAACATGCGTCTGGAAAAATTGTTCGCGAATTGGTGGCCAAATTTCGCGAAACTGGCTCCGTTCATAACAAAAAGAGGCAGGTTGAAAATCCGGTACTAAATGAACCTACGGAAATAGCGGTATTGGGGCAAGTGGCAATGGATAGTACGCTGAGTACAATGCAATTGGCTACTGCGACAGGAGTGAGTCGTACAAGTGTCCAACGAATATTAAAAAAATACAAATTCCATCCTTATAAGATTCGGCTAGTGCAAGAGCTAAATGAAGACGATTTTGATCGTCGTTTGCAATTTTGCGAAATAATGACTGAACGAGCGATAAACGATAATTTCCTCTTTAATGTGTGTTTTTCGGACGAGTGTACGTTCTTCTTGAATGGTTTAGTGAATCGCCATAATTGTCGTTACTGGGCTGATACCAATCCAAGGATTTTCCATGAGACACACTCCCAACACCCCCAGAAGTTGAATGTATGGGCAGGTATTTTTGGAAATTCCATTGTAGGTCCTTTTTTCCTTCCTGGAAATTTGACAGGCGATATGTACTTGGATTTACTACAAAATGTCATCGACCCAGCTCTAACAAATATCATAGAGGACGACCCTGCTTACAATGAACACGAACTGATTTTCCAGCAAGACGGAGCTCCTCCACATTACTCGCTCAATGTGCGCAATTACCTAAATGAGACGTTTCCAGGACGCTGGATAGGACGAAGAGGTGCAATTGAGTGGCCCCCTCGGTCACCCGACTTAAATCCTTTAGATTTCTTTCTCTGGGGGCACATTAAAAGCAAAGTTTACAGCACTCCACCTGATACCTTGGAAGATCTGCGAGGACGAATCATTAATGTATGTCGCGAAGTAACACCGCAAGTGCTCCAGAATGTTCGACAACGGTTTGAAGACAACCTGTATCATTGTATGCAAGTTGGCGGACAACATTTTCAGCATTTACTTGACTAATACCGTAAGTTTTGAAGTAAAATTAAATCGATTTTCGCATTTCTCGTCAAAAATATTCGTATTTTCAAAGCTGCATATTTTCTAAAATAATTAATCGATTTTTTCAAAAAGTAAGAATCGATGTATAGAGAATTAAAAGCCCTTTCTAATGACCCCCCACTTGACCCCATTCCCATTTGAAAAAATTTAGGGAATAGCACCCCCACTTAGGGGGGGTGAAGATTTTGGTATGCTTTCTGAGCCAAAAGTTGTCCCCCTCAGAAACAAATTTGACCTGTTTTTGGATTTTCCCGAAAAGTTCTTTACTACCCTGTAATGCCTTGCGGTACGTTTTCAATGGACTACCCTGTATATGCAGAGGGTACAGTTAGTATGTTCAACTTGGAAAACTGCTCTCTACAATCATCTCTCAAACCAAGGTCAGATATGATTCTATTTTTTCTCTGAAAGAGTAAAAACTTTTTTCATACTAAAATAGCATATATTATGATGGAATGGATATAATCATGATAAACTATCAGCAAGCTTGATATTGAGACTCTTCGTTTGAGACTCCGGAGTAAATAAGTATGTTTTGATATCTTGAGCAAACATAATTAACATATTGATCCCATGTCAGTTTAAGGTCAAGATGAACTAACAAGAATTTTACATGTGCTGGATTATCCCAATTTTCCATACTCCGGAGACTAAAAATCATAGTTTCGGTCCTCGAAGAATTCAAACTGAGTTGATTACTAGTAAACCAGTTTTCAACCGATGCATGTTGGTCATAAGTTGATGTCATTAATTGATCAAATTTTAAGTTGGTTCTACTTATATTGGTATCATCAGCAAATAGTATACTTTTACTAAACAATTAGGAAATCATATATATATATATATATATACAGGGTGGTCCGTAAGTAATGGTCCATAGAGACATACTAGATTTTTTACTTCAAAATATTACGATTGGAGCCAACATGCCTTAATAAAATGTTGATAACAAAAAAGATACAGGGTGTCAAAGTTGGAAATTAAAAATTGAATTTTCGTAATAATTATAATATTTTTGAGTGTATGAACGTGAAAATTTAGGGGTAGATGTTTTTGTATACGAGAAATCATAATTTGTTATCTATTTCGATGTATCTTCTAGAGGGCGCCACATACGCCGTGTTTATGACGTAAATACGAGCATAATTTTTTTATCCACAACGTTAACGCTTCTTTTTTTTAAAAATCTTAAACCTACATTATTTTCGTGAAAAAATGGTATACTTGTCATTAGCTCTAGAAATTGTCCGTTTTCAAGAAAAACGCATTTCAACAATCTGCTGCATGTTTCATTACAGGAAATTTTATCGTAGTGTGCGCTAATGAAAACATTAATTTTGACAATTAAACATTATCCCTTTGTACACATTAAAATACAAATTATCAAGTTGATAAATTTTATTTACAAAACCAGTTAAAGGAGAAATTTAATTAAACAAAACTATGATTTTATCAAGCGTTTAACAAGTAAAAAACTGAATATGTACCTAAGGAAAAATAGGAAATGTTTCAAAGTAAATTTTCAATATGTCCACCATTCACCTCGATGCACTTGTCCATACGATTTATGAAAGATCGTCTAATATTAAATAATACCATTGGATCAAAAAAAGTTGAGGCATTACTAATTTCTTGCCAAAGTTGGACGCGAGTATTTATAGTGTTTTTATAAACAATTTCCTTCATTGTGCCCCATACACCAAAATCTAAAGGGTTGAAGTCTGGACTACGTGGCGGCCAAGGAAATATACTACCACGGCCAATCCAACGTTCAGGAAAGTGTTGGTTTAGATATGTTCTTACTTGATGAGTAAAATGTGGCGGAGCGCCATCTTGCATGAACCACATATTTTGCCTCAAATTCAGTGGTAACGCATCCAATAGATCAACAAAGCTATTTTCTAAAAAATTTAAATAACTTGTACCATTTAAATTTCCTGGCAACTCATATGGACCTAGAAAATGGTTTCCAATGATCCCACACCAAACATTAATCTTAAATTCATGTTGAAAGTGCCGTTCTCGAGTTACATGAGGATTTTGAACTTCCCAACAATGCTTATTTCTTAAATTGAAAATACCTCGGCGAGTAAATGTCGCTTCATCTGTAAACAATATTCTGTTGACAAATGTATAGTCAGTATTCTGCTTGTTCCGAATATCACTTGCAAATTGATATCTTGAAGGAAGATCGACAGGTAATAAATTTTGAACTGGTGTAAAATGATATGGATGATATTTTTCTTCATGTAATGTCTTTAAAATTGATGTTTTATTAATTCCCGTGGCTGCAGCTAATCGTCTTGAACTAGTTTGTGGATCATCTGCAATGCGAATTAGTATTTCGTCTTCCTGGTCAGGCGTAATCATTTTTGGTCGACCTAAATTATCACGTTTAGGACGAAATGAACCACTTTCGCCTAAGTTTCTGAATAGATTTTGAAACAGTCGTTTACCAGGTTGCAATCTGTTTGGAAATCTTCGGCAATATTCACGTTGCGCAGCACGTCCATTGAAATTTTGTTGACAATAAACAACCGTCATATCTCTCATTTCCAAATTCGAGAAATTATTATGTCTCGGCATAATTCGTTATTTTCTTTTAAATACTTAATTGATTTTTACCAAAAATTAATAAATACAATTTGAAATAATTGCTAACTGTCACAATGATTTTTTCTAATTGTCAAAACTGTCTTGGCATTGTCGCACACTACGATAAAATTTCCTGTAATGAAACATGCAGCAGATTGTTGAAATGCGTTTTTCTTGAAAACGGACAATTTCTAGAGCTAATGACAAGTATACCATTTTTTCACGAAAATAATGTAGGTTTAAGATTTTTAAAAAAAAGAAGCGTTAACGTTGTGGATAAAAAAATTATGCTCGTATTTACGTCATAAACACGGCGTATGTGGCGCCCTCTAGAAGATACATCGAAATAGATAACAAATTATGATTTCTCGTATACAGAAACATCTACCCCTAAATTTTCACGTTCATACACTCAAAAATATTATAATTATTACGAAAATTCAATTTTTAATTTCCAACTTTGACACCCTGTACCTTTTTTGTTATCAACATTTTATTAAGGCATGTTGGCTCCAATCGCAATATTTTGAAGTAATAAATGTAGTATGTCTCTATGGACCATTACTTACGGACCACCCTGTATATATGTATCAGTAACAGTAACGGACCCAATATTGAACCTTGTGGAACTCCTTGTTCAATATTCTTTGTGGATGATTTCACATTATTATACAGAGTATCCGGAAATAATGTGCAAAAAATTCAGGGGATAATTCTAGACCGAAAATAAATGCTACCTCTTTCTATAACATTTTTTTCAAAAATGATTATTAACGGAGTTACAGGGTGTTAAACTTAAATTTTATTTGCAGTTTTTTTGCAATACCTTTTGCCACATTCATAATATTTTGACGAAATTTCGTATATGGGGGTTTTTCGGGATGAGGATTATACATTTGCCCATGGTTTTTTCGCATTTTGTAGAGGGCGCCACATACGAGCCTTTATTTTGATTTGAATGGTTCCAACTTTTTTATGCTACACTTTATGCGACTTTTATATTTATATGTTTTTGTTCTCCTAACCTTTTGACATAAAAAAGTTATACTATACTAACCGTTTTCGAGAAAAACGCTAAAATAACATTGCTTGCATGTGATGAATACGAAATCATTTTAATTTATTTTTTACATTAAACATAGCATGCTTTGATAACAAGCGCTTAGTTGCCTTGGAAACAAGTTTGTAGAGAATTGGTTTTGACAGATAGTAGATTTTTGTGAAAATTTGTTGTTACGCTGATGGTGGTTAATGATAAATAATACAAAATAACGTCCTCAACAAATAAAGAATGGTTTACTAACAAAATCATAAGGTTAAAATACATAAGTTACTAGAACAATACAAATACAAATTAAACATTCAAATCGAAGGTTTAAAGTGACGTCCTTCCTCTTCAAAGCATAAATTAATTCTTCTTAAAAATTCCGACGAACTACTCTATGAAATATTCCTTCCTTTTGCTTAATTACCTCACAATTAGCAACAATTCTTTCTCTCAGTTCATCGACGCTATTCACAGGTGTCCTGTATACAAGCGTCTTCAGATAGCCCCAAAAAAGAAATCGATAGGGTTTGTCAGGGGATCTAGGGGCCCACTGTACAAAACCACCGCGTCCTATCCACCTTTCAGGAAAAGTTTCATTTAACAATTCTCTGGCCGCTAAACTAAAATGCGGTGGCGCGCCATCTTGAAGCATCCACATTCCATTTCTTAATCCGAGTGGTACATCTTCCAATAGAATAGGTAAGTGGTTTCTTAAAAAATCCAAGTAAACTTCACCATTGAGTCTTTGTGGAAAGAAATGTGGCCCAATTAAGTAGTCCTCTACAATACTGGCCCACACGTTGACGGAAAACTTATTTTGATGACCACGCTCTTTTGATAAATTAGGATTCTCATCAGACCAAAAATGCTCATTGTGGAGGTTTATTAGGCCATCATGGCCAAATCCAGATTCGTCCGTGAAAAGGTCACCATTATGAAGTATTCTAATTGTATAGCAGAAATTCACACGAGCAGCAGGCACATCTACGGCAGATAAGGCTTGTACCTTTTGGTAGTGGTACGGATGAAGGTTTTGATTGCATATTGTTTCATGTACGGAGCTCTTTGGAATGCCCTCCTGAATAGCAATTTTTCTTATACTTAGATTGAGATTATTTTCTATCGAATTTAAAATACGAGCTTCTGCTTCTGCTGTTCTAGTATTTCGTTGTCGACCTACATCAAAAATTCTAGTTTTGAACGATCCAAATTCTCCCAGTTTCTATTTGGAAATGCTTCGCGATACAAACGTCGTGCTGCAAGAGCATTGCCAGCAGCTAAAGCGTAATAATAATGCATGCCCGGCAACTCCACGTTAGAGTAATTGTTGTTCATTTTTATTATTAATTTTATGATAACAACTACTACAAAAGAACTTGTATAAAATTACTATCTGTCAAAACTAATTCTCCACAAACTTGTTTCCAAGGCAACTAAGCGCTTGTTTCCAAAGCATGCTATGTTTAATGTAGAAAATAAATTAAAATGATTTCGTATTCATCACATGCAAGAAATGTTATTTTAGCGTTTTTCTCGAAAACGGTTAGATTTATCAAAACAAATAAAGTCTACATTTTTAATGTCAAAAGGTTAGGAGAACAAAAATATTCAGTCAAAAGTCGCATAAATTGTAGCACAAAAAAGTTGGAACCATTCAAATCAAAATAAAGGCTCGTATGTGGCGCCCTCTACAAAATGCGAAAAAACGGTGGGTAAATTTATAATCCTCATCCCGAAAAAACCACATATACGAAATTTCGTCAAAATATTATGAGTATGGCAAAATGTTATAGAAAGAGGTAGGATTTATTTTCGGTGTAGAATTATCCCCTGAATTTTTTGCTCATCATTTCCGGACACCCTGTATACAGCATACTATTAGATACTAATTTAATCTATGTATTACTCAAATATGATCTCAATAAATCCGAACTGTCCGATGAAAACCATAATTATGTAGCTTATGTATAAGAATTTCGTGTGATACACAATCGAAAGCTTTTGTCAAATCTAAAAATTGACTAGAAACGTATTTCCCTTTTTCGAAATATTGTTTATTGTGGATGTTAGACAATCTATGGCTAGTGTGGTCGATAGATTACTTCGAAAACCGAATTGTTAAAGATTGAAAAGTCTCTAAATAATTAGTTATTTGTATTTTAAAGATACTTTCATATATTTTAGCTAGATGAGGTATTACAGAGATAGGTCTGAAATTAGAGAGATTATTAATAATTATAGTTATTTTTATAACTAGGAACAACCTTAGAAATTTTTAAACACTGGATGAACATATTTTTACGTATACAATAGCTAATTAAATCAGTGCAATGTCAATTATTGATTTTAAATTTTTTGTTGAATTATTATGTACATCCAAACAGTGTTTGCTCTCAAAACTCTTAACAATATCAATGTCTACCCAAGGAGACACTTCAGAAAAGGAAAAACTATTCACTGGACGGAGTAATTGGAGGCAGCTAGTTAAATCGGTGTTATTAACGAGTGAATTACTTATAACATTGTTAGCAACATCTATAAAGTAGTTATTAAACTGCTCGTATGTCATTAAATTACTTAAATTAATATAATTATAATAATTAATATTAAAATAATAACTGAATATTGCTCTTACAATAAAATAAGGAACTCTATACCTTCATACCTTTATTTAACCTTCAGAATATAAAAATAAAAATATACCTACATAATGTTTGAAAATTCATATCGCAGAATTTATTACAAAATCGATAGCAACTAAATTGAGGTATTACCGGAGCATTTGTAACATCGTGTACTTTTTATTATTTTTATTATACATCACACTGCATTTCCCTAGTAATGATAATGAAGAAATAATTCCTTTTGCATAGGTACTACCTTAATGGGAATGTTTATCTTTGACATATTACCTACCGTTACCTAAACGACATTGTAGCAGAATATGTATGTGTTTAGGCTAAAATTATTCACATTAGTTTGACCAAAAAAACTTGTACATTTGTTTTAACTTTTTCAGCAATTGTTTATTTCTAGAGCAATATATAAAATTTTGTTAACAACTAATTGGTTCTAGTAAATATCGTATGGCCAACTAGTAACTAAACATCACATCTTTGTTATGCAGGCTGTTACAAATTCGCTTCTCACTACAGGGATCTCGGGACAGTAAGAGCTACGAAGTAGCTTAAATGGGGGAAGTTGCGTAATCAGGGGACCAACAATTATGCCTCTAAAAGATCAAGGCTAACTTGATTAGTTTTCGAAATATTTGAAAAAAAAACGAAATTTTGGAAATCCGTTTTTGTTTAAATTCTGCCTTACTTGAGGTGATATTGAAAAAAGAAGAACACATTATTAGAATTTTATTCCCGTGTCCAGTTATTTCTAGGCTTCTCAAGTGCTCAAAATTCAAACAAATTCCGATCCATTCTTTTCAAAATATTCATACAAATACATCTGACATGCTCTTTCACAGTTGCAGTTACAGATATAATAAATTCCGATAATTTTACGCTGATTTTAATTTTTAGCCTTTGCCAGAACGAAAATGTTTTTGAACGTTTACTGAAATTTTTTAAGGAATAATATTCATTTGGCGTTTTGGTTGTTCATATGCATTTTTAAGAATTAATTTGTCATAATAAAATTAAAATTGTAATAATGTTTTAATTTTGAAGCAACAATTTATTGAGTTATGTATGTAAGTGATGGTAATAGTTAATAATAATAAATGTTTTATTGTAACGCGTGGTGGTAATAGTTTAAATAACTAGATGGATTTCACAGGGTCTAACGACACTTACAGTGTACGATAATTCAATAAACAAAGAAATCTAAATAAGAAATTTAGATTGGAACGAATAGACTAAAGATGAATTTTTCGAGACAAAACGTGTGAATCTGGTTCGGGCTGAGGCAGTACAGTATTGGGGGTCATGAAGGCTTGCAAAAAATGTAAAAGAATTTCCAGGGTCGTATTTAAAAAAAATAAGTTGTGATGGTCGTGGAGAGACGAAACGTTACATACAAAAATTGATTATGCCATTCGATAGAGAGCAAAAAGTAGCCATGAAAAAGTGTTGTTCTTTTTTCAATATCACCTCAAACAAGGCTGAAATGGAACGAAAACGGATTTCCAAAATTTCGGTTAAGTATTTCGAACAGTAATCATGTTAGCCTTGATAATGTTGGTCCCCTGATTATGCAACTTTGTCCCCATTTAAGCTACTTCGTAGCTCTTACCGTTTCCGAGATTCCTGTAGTGAGAAGCGAATTTGTAACAGCCTGTATATTTAAATGTATCACTTTTTTACCATTTACCTTTACTTTAAAATCAACATCTTCTGAGATATACGAGTATGTCCCTCTAGATATGTCCTCTAGCTATATTGGAGACAAAATAAAATCTCAAATGAGTTTTTTTTATTAGAAAAAATCATTGCCGTGAAAATTTTGCATTTTGTTAAAAGCAGTAGGGAGCACAGTCCCAAAAAAATGCGACATTTCTATGCTTTTGACTTTCCAAAATTGTTCATAATTTTCGAATTCCTGACATTGCAGTTCACATTTCTAGAAATAGAACATTCACGTTGAAACTGAAACGATTTTTTTTGTGACATTTGATATTTTCATTTGAAACAAAGTTCCCAGTTGTCAGGTAATTTCAACATTTTTACTTTATTTTTAACGGACGTGAAAATAAAGAAATATTCCACAAACTATAGAGTTTACTGTTCTTATTATAACCTGTAGTTATAAGTTTATAAGTTTAAAAATTATTGAAAAAGAAACGTAAAAATAAATCTCCATATCCAGACGGTTTGATATCTGAGGTTATCAAGTTCGTTTCTCAATAAACCTCTCTATAAACCTCTAAGTTTTATTATAAATAAATATTCTGAATGTGGTAAGTTTCCCTCAGCATTTAAGAATTCATGTATAAAAGTGGTGATAAAACTAAAATTATTAATTACCGTCCTATTTCTCTAATAGACACCTTGCGCAAAACTTTTGGAAAGAAATATATAAAAAAAAGGATCACTGGTATTCTTTTAAGTAACAAAATATTGTCTAATAAGCAATTTGGCTTTACAGAGGGCAAGTCGACAGAGGATGCAATGGCAGCTCTGTTATCTAATATTCAAGAATTTATGGATAACGCCATTTTCATCGACTTGCCCAAAACATTTGATACTGCGATTCATAAAAAACTCATAAATGTATTAGAGAATATAGGATTCAGAGCAATATCTTTGATGGAGACTTAAGGATGGAGAAATTAGCAACAAAGTAAGACAAAATGGTGTACCGCAGGGTACCGTCCTGGGACCTGTTCTTTTTAACATTTATATTAATGACTTATTTAAATTAGATACTACAGATGTTACAAGTTTTGCTGATAATACGACTGACACATGCAGCTTCCTGGGATGAAATTAAACTGTTGGATGAGAATGATTTTATAAAATTGTGAAATGGTTTAATAATAGACTTTTGACAAACAACTACAATAAAACATACTTCTTTCCGTTCTGTAATTACAGAGATACGCTTCCACATTACACAAGCTTAAGTATTGACTGTTGTTAATTCAAATACATTTACTACAATGTTAGTGTAAAAGGTAGTATCAAATATTTCGGTGCAATATTTGATAGTCATTTTCATTGGACCAACCACATTGGCTGAACATAAAAATTAAGATCTTTGCATTAATTCTGTCTCATATGAAATACTTAATTAACATTTTATTTTATGTTGTTTCATACATTCTAGAATAAAACATTAAAGTAAAATAATACTATAAAGCACTATGTACTTACTTAGACTGCACATTAGAGATTTATAACACTTCGTGTTAACAAATTCTAATAAAATATTTATGAGCTTCAGCGACTTTCAAAAGTTGCTCGGCAACAAACAATCCCACATCTAACAAGCTATATAAAATCTACCAAAAAAGCGGCCCTGTGTATAAAAAGTTACTCTATTCCATTATACATTTCTCACCCGGCAAATATACAACGTAGTTTACGCGGGGAAAAGTTATCTTGCCCCGACCAAATTGTATAGTTGCCATAGAAAATAAAATGCCTCGATTTCCTTTAACACCGGATTTTGCTGAGCTTTTCATAAACAGCGAGCAGACATCAAAGGAGGCCGTGCATACTTTAATTAAAAACACAACGGAAACTCTTTCAGTTTTGTCCGATATGTGCGCTAACTCGGATTACCCCGGCTTAATCCCTTTTTATCGCTGAATCGAGCTTTAGCCGCATAATATTGTGTACGTAAACTTCGCCGGTGACGTTTCCTGCTTTTTATTATCCTTTTAGTTTAAATATTAAAGGATTGCTGTGGCGGCACTCTGTTTCACAGCATTATGGTACTTTTCGTGTAATATCGCGTCAGCAGTCATCGTGTGGGATGGACGACAACAAAGAACTAAGAATAATGAAATAACTTGGTCTAAAATGCTAAACAGACTAACCCAGATAGAGAATTTAAGATATTTTTGTTTTAAAATTGAGAAACTGAATTTGCTAAAAATATTATTGAAATAATAAATGACCTTTTAGAATGCATTAAGTATAAAATTACAATATGATAAATAATAAATATATACACTTACTACTTGTTGTTATATACCGCGTATGTACTACCATTTTTATTCAGATGTTTACCATAAATCCATATGGATTTTCTAGGAGCTTGATACGGAAACACGTACGAGGTCTGTTCAGAAAATAACGGAACTTTGTTTTTTTAACTTTATTATTAATTTTATACATTATTGATCCTTGCCTCCTTCAAAGCACCCCTCCCCCCTATTTACACACTTTTTCTAGCAATGATTCCGTTTCACGAAGCAGTCCTGAATAGCTTCATTTGAAATGGTCTTTAAAGTCTGTGACGAATTTGCTTTGATGTCATCAATAGTCTGAAAACGGCGTCCTTTCTATACTGATATGGAAGAGGTTCATGATGTCTTATTTAGTTTGAAGTCTGATGCATACGGAATAGACAATATCAACTCAAAAATGCTACAATTATGTTCTTCCATGCTAGACCATTACTTTACCCACATTCTGAATTGTATGGAATAAGGTTACTTTCCCCATCAGTGGAAAACTTCAATAGTCTCTTCCTAAAGTAAAAACCTCTTCCTAAAGTAAAAAGTCCTCTTATAGCGATCTTCGCCCCATAAGTTTGATTCCGGCATTATCAAATATGCTAGAAAAGATCGTATATAACCAACTCCTTTTGTATGTAACAGAAAATAATATTTTGCCATCGCAACAATCTGGATTTAGAAAGGGGTATAGTACAACCACTGTGTTGGCAAATGTCACTGATGCCATTTTACGAAACTTAGATCAAGGTAATACAACATGTCTAGTTTTATTAGAGTAATTTAATAATTATTAGTAACCGTCAGCAAATAGTAGTAGTAGTTAAATGATAAATCTTCACAGGCTGGTATTGTTTCTTCGAGGGTTCCTCAAGGCTCAGTCCTGGGCCCTCTCCTGTTTCTCATTTACACGGCTGACATTCGGTCGGTAGATTACTCTAACGTCACAGCCTATGCTGACGATACACAGTTGTCTTTTTCCTTCAATAGTGACGTTATTACAGCTAACAATAATATTAACTCCGATCTTCAATCTATTTTACATTATTCTGAACGTAATTATTTAAAACTTAATTCTAGTAAACGTAATGTTATTTTTTTCACATACATGAAAATAAAAATGCAGAGAGAATTAAAATTGCACATTAATAAATCAGCCCTCAAATTATTTAGATGTAGTAAAAAGTCTAGGGCTCCTCCTAGATTCTAAGCTTCGGTTTCGATGACAATTCTCTATTTTGGTAAATAAATGTTATAATTATTGCTTTGAGGTTGCTGTACCAAAATGTAAGTATATTAAATTATTTAAATTAAGAAAACGAATTTTTCAATCACTTGTGTTGTCTATTTTAAATTACTGCAGTATTGTATATTTTATTTGTTTAGACAAAATTACTCAGTATCCCCTTCAGAAAATTCAAAACAGCTGTTGTAGATTTGTTTTCGCTTAAAAAAACATGATATAGTTTCTGAAAAGATTAGACAGTTGAGTTGGTTGAATATCAGTGATACTTTCACATTTAATTTAAGTGTTTTTATAAATTTTACATACATCTTCCCCACCATTATGTTAAAGAAAAACTGATACGCCGTGATGAAATTCATAATGTCAATATAATGTTTCCATCCAAACTTTCTCTACCTAAATTTGTTTAGCCATGTTTACACGCTGTTTTACATTTAATGCTTGTACTTTTTATAACTGTATTAACAGTAAACTGAAAAAAAATTATGTTGCTGAGTAAAATCTTATATTTGTAATCTTCCATCTTAACTTATTAAGTTATTGTTCTTTATTACAGATATTAATATAATTTATTTTTTTTTACTTTTTCGTCGCTCTAAATGAATCGCGTGTATCATGTTTCTCTATTTTCTTTTTTAGCTTTTGACGTCCATTATATTTTTTATTTCATTATTTCTTTTTCTTCTTTTTTTTGTTTTTTTTTGTGTTTTTTTTGTATTTGTGTTTTATTGTGTTTTATAAGGGTTAATCAAGTAACGGAAGCTAAACTTCGCCGCCCTTGCCCAAATATTGTAATTCTTTATACAATACCCAATAATAATAATAATTATAATAATAATAATCGAAAAACTCTTACAGACTATAAAAAAACTTTCCTCGTAAGATAGTCCTTTAAGGACCTTTTAAAAATTGATATGTTATCAATATGTTTTATCGAGGTAGGCAACATATTAAAAATTTTCAAACCCAAATGAGTGGGGGAGTTGTGTGTTAATACATATTTACAAGGCGGTACGTGAAAATTGTCCTTAGACCTTGTATTCTTTTGGTGAATAGATGTATTTAAAATAAAATTTCTTTTATTCTTAAAAACAAAAACACAGAGCTCGAACAAATATAGACCAAACACAGTTAAAATTTTAAAATTTTTAAACAATTCTCTACAGGAATAATTAACAGGTACACCAGCGAGACATCTAATAATGCGTTTCTGTGCTACAAACACGTCCATAGTGTGAGCACTTGGTCCCCAAAAGCATATGCCATATCGCAACCTTGAAGATACTTGTGCATGGTAAACCATGGTAAGGTGCTCTTGAGAGAGGAGGGTGCGTATATTTCTTAGTAAGAAACATACCGAATTCAGTTTA
>NW_019416611.1:369455-378591 GCF_000390285.2 Anoplophora glabripennis | reverse complement strand
AAAATAAGCTTAATATGCAAATTGAAATTCAAGAAATGTTAAATTTGTTTAAACTACACTTTTACTAATAGAAACATGTCTAATACAAATATTTACACATACTATTTAAAATAAAGTAAGCACCTTTATATCTTAATGAAGTTTCAGTAATTGAGTCTACCGCACTAACTATACCTGTTCGGTTGGGGTTATACAATCCCTTGAAGTACCTGGTATTGAAATAAATGGATTATCCTCTTCTTCACCTTTAAAGAGAATTGAATTTATTACAATTTATACAGTTCTATAAAAGTATTACTAAATAATCAAATAAAATTCTGTAAAGGACACTGCAAATAAATTCATGCGTTGATTAAAAATAGTACATACTTCAGTCAACGATTTATATTTATTTTACAGTAGTCACTAATTTATATTGCAAATAACCTCCAATAAAAGAATATACTAATCTATAAATGTAAATTGGAAACATTTTAAAAATTTTAATTCTGGTTAAGTAAATGCGAAATTACCTGGCTGCCTTAATGTGATTTGAACTTCAGAATATATATTGGGTATATTGCATTCAGTAGAAGTGCTTGGAATAGGATCTGGTACTTCCAAATGAGTTTCTGTTTCACAACTTCCATATTTATAAAGCGAATTTTCCTGTGTCGGACTTTCATGAAAATCTAAAGTACACATACAAAAATATTGACACAATATTTTATTTAGTTTTTATATATTTACCTGGCAAAAATAATATGGGCAAACTTCCATATTTTAACTTTTTCTCCCCAAGAGTTCGACAAAATTCACTGCTTATCGCATACTCTGTATCTCCTATAAGCAATTTGCGGATCAAGACTTCAGTGTATGATTACCAATCCTCTTTACCCAAATATCGTATACCTGAAGGAAAGTGTAATAAAAATATTGTATATAGGTTACAAATTTACGGTACAATTGTTTCCTTTATATATGTGTTTTAATTCTTTTATTACATTTACATTTTCATCACAATTCGGTCCACAACACACAAAAACCATTGTCCTATTATAGTTTATAATCAATTAACAATAAATAAAATACAACAATACCACAAAACCATCTACAAAACAAAATAAATTCAAATAGTAAATGATAAACTTGGTTCCTGTTTTATCAACAGCACCCAAGATTCCTAGATGCCAGCGCCAAAATGGCAAGTGTATGAACTATTGCGTAATCCTCCCCCACCACAGAGAGTGCGCAGCCCCTGACATTACTGTTCTCGAGCGAGAATTTTTGTCCTCCACCATATCTTTGGAGGAAACCCCGTTCCTGGGATTCCCTAGGAAATCCCAGGATGACGGAGAGTCGCGAGCAGTGCTCCACGTAGCGGAGGAACGGCCATGACGACACCAGCTTTCGTCTCCAGTTATGATCATTTGAATGAATGTTTTTATCATCATTGAATTATTCAGTTTATAAGTGTTACAGTTGATTTGACTATAACGTCACTAATTTCTTAATATAAATGGTATCCTTTCCACAATAAAGATCAGTGGCGGCTCGGCAGGTGACGCAATTAACACGCCGCTTCACCTAAAATTTCCCTTTGGTTGTGCAATTTAAAATTATTTTTAATTTTATATATAAATTTTATACTTTAGGTATAATAATTCTATATTGAAAATATTATGTGTTTGTTTGTTTAATACGCAGAATTAAACAGAATAGTTACATGCTGAACGCCTTCTAAAAAAAACATTGCCTTCGTTGAGCGCGAACATCAACCTCGAACCATACAACATATAGTTACGCAAGTGGCGCAGATGCGCAGATGGAAATCAGTCTGTATTCTGCATCTCTTCGTAGCGTTGTTTACGGCGGTTGTCATGGCAATAACGCGGCCAACACGGGATTAAACTACGGCGTGGGGGAACAAGTGACGCAGAAATTGAAGCAGCATTGCCCATCGCCTTTAACAGTTTATACGATACGCGTCGCGAAGTACACGATTATAACGGTTCTTTGTTAATATTTGGTTTGTACAATATTTCTAGAAATGTTTCCTATGTATGATCCAGTATGTATTTTATTGGAAACGTATTTTTCCAGATGGAAAATTGAGGACGAAAAGGATTTTTTAAATTGCGAGAGACCTGTGCCTTATTCTCTCGATATGAAAAAAAAAGGGGAAGTCAAAGGACAACGTGTACGTTCGAAAGTTTCGGAATGAATGCTATTCGGAGTATAAGCGGTTGTGTGGAAGTGCTCATTTAAAAAAACTTTTCTGTATGCCGTGTTTAATTGTGAATCTAAAGTCGGGCGTGTGGAATAAGAAGGGATTTAACAATTTTGGGAACGTCACGTGAGGTTGTCGTAACCACAAAGCTTCTTTGGAATATACATGTACGGTGTGCGTTAATGTTCGCAGAAGTCCACAAGCCGAACTAATACTTCTATTTTTTATAAAATCTAAATGAAAATCCTTCTCACGAACGTCAGTTTTTCGGTAATATTGCAAATGCAACTAAAAATTTCTAGATTCATTTAAAGCCGTTTGACCTTGAAAATTTGAAAATTTTCGAAAGCGTCGCTTTCTTTTCTTTTTAGTCAATCAATGAATATGCTTCACCTATTCTCAATGTCACGAGCCGCCACTAATAAAGATCACCGTGTCTACTTCCGGTGAAACACATTGTATACTATTAGGTACAACTAAAACAAAACTCACTGAATTAATATTATACAATTACTTTTGAATATTTCTTCCCATATACCCCCACTTACATTTTTTGGATTTAATTTTTACGTAACGGATAGGAACTTAATAAATAAAAAAGCTATAAAATAAACTGGGTATATCTCAGGCTCAAACGTAAAACTTTGACCGGCTCTCCTTCATATCATAAATTATAATATTATCTTGCAGCCACGAAAATCAGAAAATGCAAATTTCAAGAGGTAATTAACTCAACTAGAACGTTTAATAAGCTGTATCTCGCACTATACCCGACTTATTTTCAAATAAATTTACATCTTTAACACATTTCGTCCATTACTTAGGCGATACAGAGCTCACTGAAAGTAATACGTTAGTTTAAACTTCTTAATTAAGAAAGAAGTGGGACTGTAGGGCCATTACATGCAAATTTCAAAAATGTAGCCGGAGAGTGATCGAGATATTCACCGAAAATTTAAGCTTCCTTGCAGCGTCGTCGCCTCGCAGCGTCTTTTTTAATTAGCCTCAGTTGTTTTTCAGTTAAAAGGAGTAAATTAGAAGACAAGGCATGGGCAATTTCGAACCGCGTTTGTTCGGAAACGCGGAGTTTGCACAACTGTGATTTAATTTGTTTTAAAGGAAATACAGTCCAAGTTTGGCGATTGCAGTCACGTTTTCGGCCTTTTAAATATTGTTTGCGTTTTAGTTATTTATCTTATTCGGACAAAGTTCCAATGTTTAGGTCATTAGTTACAACTATAAAGTGCATATACAAAATGTTTCAGAGTAAAGATAAACACAATACAAGGTATCTAGTAGATCTGTCCCGTGGAATTCCCCCCACTTTTCGTAATTTTGCATAACTATTTAAAGTAAAATTTCGGAACTCTTCTCATTATAACACCGACCAAAAAAAAAAAAAGTTATGTGAACTTTACATGCGGCATATGATTTCCTGTGTATTTTTGTGTCCTGAGCACGAATCCATAGTCTGTTTTGCTCCATCACCCTTCAGTTTTCTGTAAGTTGCTGAATATCCTCAGAAAATTGCTAAAAATCTTCAGTAAAATGGAGAAATTTAGGAAGTGACGAAATCTGAAAACGTAACACATGTTCTTCGACGTAATTTTACCTCCTGGATCCGAATCTGTTGTCAGAATTACTCCATAACCCTCTTCTTCAAAAAATCGCTAAAGATCTTTAGAAAATGGGCGAAATTTGAGAAGTGCAAGAAGGGCAACAAGAGGATGCCGAATAGAATACGTATGAAATGCTCTGGAGCACACCCTCAAAGCAGACTCGTGAACACAAACATTCCCGGATAATGCATAGTAGGTACCCAGATATTCAGGGTTTCATGTGGTAGTGGAACGCCAGAAAAACCAACAGCCATCCGAAAGAAGATACAAATGACATAAATGTGCTAATCCTTATTCTTATTCTTATCCTTATTCACTTTCATACTCTGCTGAAGATTGGAGAGCAATGGTTTAATTAACAGAAGATGAAAATACATCGAAAATCATGGGTCATATATGAAGATCTCGTTACTTCTACAAATTTGCCATTTTTTAGATCTTCATCGATTTTTTGAAAACTAGACGGTGATGGAGCAAATCTGACACTGGATTCGGATTCAAATAGTCCGAAAACATATGCCGCATGTCAAGATCTCGTCACTTCTCAAATTTCGCCCTTTTTCTGAAGATATTTAGTGATTTTCTGACGATATTCGGCGATTTACGGAAAACTAAAGGGTGATAGAGCAAAACAGACTATGGATTCGTGTTCAAGAGACAAAAATACACGGGAAACCATATGCCGCATGTCAAGGATCTCGTCACTTCTCAAAATTCGTCTTTTTTCTGAAGATCTTCAGCGATTTTTTGAAGACTACAGGGTTTGTAGTAATTCTGACAACGGATTCGGATTCAGAAGTTCTCCATTCTACTGAAGATTTTTAGCGATTTTCTGAACGTATTCAGCGATTTACGGAAAACTGAAGGGTGATGGAGCAAAACAGACTATGCTAAGGAGATAAAAATACACAGGAAATCATATGCCGCATACATTTTTTTTTGTTGGCCGGTGTAATTTATAGTGGAATTATAAAGAAAGGTTAACCTTCGCTGCTATAGCAACGTCCAAAATTTAAATACGTCTTCGATGAATACAAAACACTTTTATTATGGTCACTTGATACAAAACTTCAACAGAAATGTCAACAATAATTATTGTCCTTCGTTAACTTGACGTCTTAGCCCTTCCGTTTATAATCAAGGAACATACTTTCTTCGAAACCGCGTCAATATCCTTGGCAAGAAAAATTATGGGGCGGGGTCGAGCAGGATTATCGCTCTTTATCCATGCTATCTCTGTATCTCTGTTTCATCTGGCGCTCTTCTTTCTTCGCCGGCTCGTCTGTGTAAACCGGCGTCATGTGTCGATTGCGGACGACCCGCGTCGTGCGCTGCTTAGGAAGTGTACTGCTAAAGTGGCTCTTAGATTAGCGAGGGAAAAAATTAAGTAGCGACCGTTTTCGCGGTAGCTAGCTTCGAGATAGGTTGGGGTGGAGTATGTATGTGTGTCGTTCTTGATCCTGACGGTCCTGATCACCTGAAATAGACAGGAAAATTTCGACTCACCCTGCTTCTGTTCGGTAGTCCACCGCGTTACGGATCATCGGCAAGATCGAAAAGTTTTCTCGCGCGCTGTCTTATCGCTTCCAGGGCTGGCGTGAAACCCAGATCCCGTCGAATCCCCGAAACCGAAAATGCTGGCTTGATATATGAGTACACTCATTCATGTTCCAGAAATTTCTTTAAAGTTCGAAGTGAATGCCTCTCAGAAGATGTCGAAACAAATGCATTACAAACTTTTAAATCAACAAACAAACATACAAAACCTCAATCGAAAAACCACCAAGGTAGACTGGTTAATATTTTATTATGAGGACGTTGAAAAGTCACATTTAAAATTATTTATAGATAGCAGACTGTACCGTGAGGTGAGAGCCAATAAAATATATATTAGATAACAAGATATAGTTGCAATGCGACTTACCACAGAGCACTTAGAGTAAACGTTTCCTTTCCCAAAGCATGGGAACCGATGAAGCCAAATTGCGGGGAAGAGGAGTGTGAGAGGTAATCTGACTGCGCATACTTTGAACAAGTCCAGATTAAGCAATATTTTTACACTTATGACAAATAATCATTTTTCAAGTTTGGAATTCAGAAAATAATATATTTTAATGTCTTGCTTATATTAAATAAACCTACAAAATAATTTAAATATATTTATTGGCCTTTAGGTAATGTTAATTTATTTAATATTTGTCTGAGTAGATTTCACTGAAGTAAATATTTTAACTTCATGATTTATTCTCACATCGATATATTTTTCAAATACAGTCCTCACAAGTTCTTATTCATATTTTTAAATATGTTCACATTCAAAAAGTTTTTTAATCATGATACACAATTTTAGTTTTCTGTAGTTTGGGTGTACTGTTTCTATAGGAGTTATTAAAAAAATATATTATTATTTCTATTTCTTAAATTGTCATTTTTCTACTTCTCTTGAAAATATAAAGAACATATTACAGACAATTTTGAGGGCGCCCAATCCTTTTTCTTAATGGCATTGACCCATTCCAATTTCATTTCCACCCTCTTTAGGAAACCTGAGAATAAAAACAAAAAAATGCGTAATACAATTTTATTCAGTAACTAATCACCTCTAATTTAACATTAATATATGTTTATTATTGAAATTATATGTTGAGGGTAAAATATTCATATAAATAAAAATAATTATTTTTAATAGCCGTCCTGAAAATAAACACCAATTGTGACAAAAAACTAATTGTAAATAGCCGGTTGATAATATGTATATTTGCATTAATTAATAACGTGGACACATGAAGCCAACACTGGAAATAAGTGCATGTGAGACGGGGAGAATGGTGC
This sequence comes from Anoplophora glabripennis, assembly GCF_000390285.2. Classification (NCBI taxonomy): domain Eukaryota; kingdom Metazoa; phylum Arthropoda; class Insecta; order Coleoptera; family Cerambycidae; genus Anoplophora; species Anoplophora glabripennis. The sequence goes on along the minus strand of NW_019416611.1, from coordinate 371,931 downwards.
GCGAAGCCGTCGAAATGACATAAAATATTTTTATATTATTATTTACCTAAAGAATAAAATTTCAGTACTATTGTGATCAGATCTGCTATTACAATAGTCAACGATACACTTTTCCACAAATAAAAACAATATACTTAATAAAATAGCAACAATGTTAACACAGCGAATGTCTAACAGCGACTAAGAGCGCGAGGCTGGCTGGGCTGAAGTTAGACTGACGGCTGACTTCGCCGGCTTGCCTCTACAGTTAGTCTATTTTGTCTATGCGACTTACCGTTGGAGCTCTGTTGGTGCTTACAGTACAATACGTCTTCTTTAGAGATTTGATTGTGATCCAAATATCCAAACAACGTATGTATAACTTCAGCTTAGTCTCGAAGTGTGGCTTACAACTTTATATCGCGGAAGTATGTATTATGAAAAATATTACAAAAAATAGCACGAAATAAAAAGGTTTAAAAGACCATATAATATGTTTCTGTAACCAACTGTTGTAACAAATTAACATTTCCATAAAAACCAAAATTAACATACTAATACCTATGAAAGTCCTAACCTCAACACCTGTGTACAGTTTTTTCCAGATAACTAAAATGTTCTCTCCCACGTATATGGAATTTGGTATGATAATACATGTGTAGGTATGGATGCCAGTACTTTCACCTCAAAGCAAATGACTTCATATATTTTTGCGGATGACCTTACAACCTCAGTTCTTATTTTATTATAAAGGCACAGATTTTTTCACCTTGTTCGCTCTTTTATATTTTTTGAGTTTTTAACAATTTTCGTGTAATTAATTATTTCATTACTTAACATCAACGCATTTTCGATTCAAATCTGATTTAATTTTCACCAAAATTTGATACAATTGATAATAAAAGCAAAATAATTCTTCGCGGTATTGAGTAATAAACAATCGAATGTTTTTTCCACAAAATTACTGGAAACAATTACTATTTATAGAAACTCACAAGTAATTCAGTTAAAAGAATAAAATAGTAGATATATTACGAAATAAGTGGAAATAAAAACAGTATTGTATTGACCGTTGCTAGGCGGTTGCTAGGAAAACTGTACGATTTAAGCTGTGCGACTTTTTTACCGTACGTAATAGGAATCATACATTGATCGCAGACGGTGTGTTTTTAAGTATTTACAGTAGTGGTCGTAGGTAATAGTATATTACGTAATAAGTGTTGTAATAGTATATTACGTAATAAGTGTTGTAAAAAGCATTTTACGCACGAATGAAAAAGTTACGCACGACGCCGTGTAGCGGCGAGTGCGTAATTCTATGAGTGCGTAATTGCATTACACCACGTATTACGTACTATACTTTACCTACGACCACTACTTTAAATTCTTAAAAACACACCGTCTGCGATCAATGTAAGACTCCTATTACGTCGTACGGTAAAAAATCGCACAGCTTGGTAAAAAAATCGTACAGTTTTCCTAGCAACCGCCTAGCAACGGTCAATATAAACAGTACTGTATTGACCGTTNGAAATAAGAAAGAAATGGCAAGGAGCCAGGTCTGGTGAGAAAGGAGGGTCAAGGCAGACAGTAATCTAATTTCTGACACAAAACTGACGAATTAACAAAACTGAGTGTGTGCATTGTCATGGTGCAAGAATCATGAGTTGTCTCGCCACAACTCTGGTCTGTTTTTGCGGATATTTTCACGTAACTGTTGTAAAACGTTTTGATATTACACACGGCTCACGGTTTCACCTTGAGACCAGAATTCAAAATGCATAATTCCATTAAAAAGTCGAAAAATCAATAAGCATCACGTTAACATTGGATCGAGTCTAATGTACTTTCTTGGGGCGTGGAGATCTTTTGTGATGATTGAACTTTTGTCTCAATGTCGTAACCGTAAACCCAGTGTCGCAGGATGTTGGTTTTTTTCCTTAAAAGCGTCAAACAGGTGAGATTTAATGATAAGAAGGAAGGAAGGACTTCTTGACAGGAAAAAAATTTTGGAAATTATTTTTTCAAAAAAGGTTTGTGCGCGGAAATAGACACCATGTTATTAAACAATTTATATTTTGCTTTAATATACAAGTTTAACGTTGGTTAGTGTATGTATTCAGACTGTTGAGACTTCTGGTACTGTGACGATGGAGAGAGGAACTCCGGAAATGTCGCACGTAGAACGAATCGTTCCATGTGCTGCGACCTTGCCAGAAGACGTTACTTAGAGACAATAGATACTATAGATAGCTAACTCGAGTGGAGGGGGAAGGACTGTAATAAGCATAAGCGCCAATGTGCCAAGTGTATCAAGTAGAAGTCATTTAGCGGGACTTTTAAAATATATTGATAATATTAAATAATAAACTTAATTTTGCCTAAAATGATTATATCTCATACTGAGACTGTAAATAATATACCATAAAGAGACAGTATGTCACATTACTTTAAATTTTGAAACGTCATCAAAGTAATGTACAATAGTGTTTTTTTT
>NW_019416611.1:354889-369104 GCF_000390285.2 Anoplophora glabripennis | reverse complement strand
TACTTAAAAACACACCGTCTGCGATCAATGTAAGATTCCTATTACGTACGGTAAAAAAATCGCACAGTTTTCCTAGCAACCGCCTAGCAACGGTCAATACAATATTGTATTAACTGTTGCTAGGAAAACTGTACGATTTTTTTACCAAGCTGTGCGATTTTTTTACCGTACGTAAAATAGGAATCTTACATTGATCGCAGACGGTGTGTTTTTAAGTATTTACAGTAGTGGTCGTAGGTAATAGTATATTACGTAATAAGTGTTGTAAAAAGCATTTTACGCACGAATGGAAAAGTTACGCACGACGCCGCGTAGCGGCGAGTGCGTAATTCTATGAGTGCGTAATTGCATTACACGTATTACGTACTATACTTTACCTACGACCACTACTTTAAATACTTAAAAACATACCGTCTGCGATCAATGCAAGATTCCTGTTATGTCGTACGGTAAAAAAATCGCACAGCTTGGTAAAAAAATCGTACAGTTTTCCTAGTAACCGCCTAACAACGGTCAATACAAACAGTATTGTATTGGCCGTTGCTAGGAAAACTATGCGTTTTTTTACCGAACGTAATAGGAATCTTACATTGATCGCAGACAGTGTGTTTTTAAGTACTTACAGTAGTGGTCGTAGGTAAAGAAATTAACACACTCGTTTGAGATTTTCCCCATTCTAAACATCGCTATTATATCAAATTAGAATTTTTACGATAGTTGTTATTAGAGAAACTTTAAAACTAGATTCATTCAATTCTAAGTTGACAATTTTTAGAAGAAGCATATTTTGACATAACTGTAACATATTTTTTTACTGAATGTGTAACTGAAAATGTTGATTATTTGTAATAATTTCATGACAACTGTGTACTAGTTTTTGAATTCCATAAGTCATTATGTCCTTATTATAAAATAAATCATTTTTTAAGGCAATTAAAGACATAATGACTAATAAAATAACTAATTGCGCAAGGCTGTAAAAAACAAAATAATAACGTATAAAATAAATATGGGTATATTTGCTTAAGTAGGGATGGGCTAATCAAATTTTTATTAATATATGTGATCAACTTTCTAAGTATTAAATCTTATGATAATAGTCGCACTTTACATAAATAAAAGTAATAATCGGCATTATTCTTTTGTAAAATGAACTTTAATCTACAAAGTATAATAATCAATTCCCTGATTTTTTTACAGACTTTTTTAAATCCCTGAATTTCACAAATTAGGTTAGATTAGGTTAGGCTACTCTTTTCATATAACATATTACTGAAGTGAATATTGTTTTCTGTACAGTAATTGTCTTATCTATATGTCGTCATAACTAACAAAATCCCTGAAAGTTTTTCGGCACCGAGAAAATTTCAAAGTGCGTTGGAATCAAATATTGTTTCCGGCAGCGGGGGACCTTTTAAAAGATTAAATATACCTGAGCCGAAAGTGGAGACTTGTTTCTTTTATTTTTGTGTTTTTTTTTTTTTATTTTAACATAATTGTTTTTAAGATATATATCCATTCCTTATTAAAACTATACCTACTTATGAGTCATGAAAATAGCTAAGTAATTAAATAAAAGCAAATTAAAATGATAAATTCAATATATTAAGAAATATTGGCATACGGAGTAGGTTGAAACGTTACTAAAAAAAGATCAACCTTTTCTATTATTCATCCTACCGTCATTATCCATTAGATATGCATCATATTCATCATAATTTATGAATAACAGTTTTGTAATGCATTTTATTATGTGACAAACTATTAAAATCATATTTCATTTTATTAAGACTTAAATACACTTACTTATTTGTTTATTTTATTTCTAAGGTATCAGCGGGTCAAAATTTTGTTATTCCTAGTTGCAGTTGCCCGTCGGTATCTCCGCCCCTGCTTAACTAATTTGTATACTTAAGTGAATTTTTCCCTTTAATTAGTGAAATCATTAGACTAAGTTTCATTAGTCTGCGTCAAATATCCCAAGAGATATTTGAGTAAATGTGATCTGGCTTTTTTTAATTCTAAGGCACTACAGTACGATCGTATACGATGCAAAGTAGAGCAAAAAATTGTCGGTCTTTTATCAAAGGAAAATCGTGTCATCATTTTTAGGAGGCGTAAGATGAACCGTTTCAAATTTAAAATGAAATTGAATGTAAAATCTGAAATACCGCCGCATACGCACTGTGTTCTGGTACTAGCTGTAGTCGGCCAGGTGCATCGAGTGTACGAAGTGGTCGGTTATACGTCAAATACTAACCTGGCGAGCTTGATCGTAGAGCAGGGAACAATAAACAGTGGCGCGTACAGAGGTGAAATGTAGTACATATGTGGAATTTACATAACGAATTGGATTTATAATAAATTACATTTAAAACAAATACTTTATGAGAATAAAGGGATTTTTGTAGGAACAGGGTCCCAGACGTGAACTGATCTCTTCATCGCACCCCATTACGATTCTTTTTTTTTATAAGAACGAAGTTTCAAAGCAAAAACCTTGTATAACAGATATACTATAAATATTTACAGAATGAAAACAAAATATAAATCCTATGATACGATTCTATCAAATGAAAACACTAACAACAATTCTCTACCAATCTCAACAAAATAAGTTATTTTTCTATCAAACAAGAAATGTTAACAAATTATAAACAAAATATAAATTCTATGATTTATGTACTGTACGCCAAACTGCATTTTTCTCATCTTCATTTAATATTAATTTCTTCTTTGCACCCCCTTTTTTAGGTTTCTTAACGTCTCCTTCAATTTTCTTCTCTCTTAAAATTTTGAAAACAGATAATTCGCTTACTCCAGTATATCTAGAACACATTTCCACCAAACCAGTCTTCAGTTTCATGGGATGATCCTTTTCTAAAGGGTTATAGACATTTAATATTATCGTTTTTTCTCTGTAACTTAATTAGATTTTTTTGTATCCACACCAGTACATCCGGCTCCCCGAAATCCAGGCACCGCCTCCATTTATCCATATAACGACAACAGAGCAATAATAATACAAAAAACTTCACTTCACTAGCACAGAAAATATAATAGCATTCACGATTCACAAACAACAGCCCGAAACACACACACAGCACACAAATAAAACACTAAAAACACTTTTGTTACGGAGCACAAGAAATATGATTTCACTCACAAATTCTCAAATAATAGCGCGAAACACACTTACAGCCCGAAAGAAATATAATTGCACTTATAACAGTTATAACCTCACAAATATCGCGAGCGAGAAACACGCAGCACCAATACAACCGAAACGAAACTGACCACGCCAGGCCGGCACGCGCGCCACCGCAAAAAACACAAGACGCAAGTCATAAATGTATTGTTGCCCTGCCGCCCAATGTGCGAAGGAGATGCCTTTGTTTTTCATTTTGTTCTTCATAAATATATAATTGTTAATCCATAATGCATAAAGAAATTATTCAATTTCCAAAACCCCCTATAAAATGTGTTGCACTGATTCCTTTGACAGGCAATGATTTATTACTTTGCATCGAATACGATCGTACTATAAATCAGTCACTTAATAGCTAAACTAGAACTGTCTGTATATGAGGTCCGTTCAGAAAATAATCGACCTTTATTTTTTTAAACTTTATTATTAATTATTGGATACATTATTGGTCCTTGTCTCCTTCAAAACACTCCCCTCCCCTATTCACACACTTCCTACCATTTCTCGAAGCAGTCCTGGATAGCTTCATTTTAAATGGCCTTTAGGTTCTGTAACGATTTTACTTTGATGTCATCAACAGCCTGAAAACAGCGTCCTTTCAGCACTGATTTTAAGATCGGAAATAAGAAAAATTCGATGGGAGCCTGGTCTGGCCAGTAAGGAGGGTGAGGAGGACAGTAATCTGAATTTTGACACAAAACTGATAAATTGACAAAGCTGATTGTGCGGATGCATTGTCATGGTGCAAGGACCATGAGTTGTCTCGCCACAAATCTGGCCTCTTTTAGCGGATTTTTTCACGTAACGCCTTAATAGTACACGGTTCACTGCTTCAGTTTGAGTTAAGAATTCAAAATGTACAATAAATCTAAAAAAACAGTGAGCATCACTTTGACATTGGATCAAGATTGACGTGCTTTCTTGCGGCGTGGAGATTCTTTGCTAATCAATTGTGATTATTGAACTTTGATCTCAATGTCGTAGCCGTAAACCCAGCATTCGTCTTCTGTTATGATCCTTTGAATAAATATTCATTGTCATTGGATTGTTCTCTGACAGTCAATCGGCGATTTGCATGCAACAAGATCTTTGACTTCCTGAATGTAGGTGTCATTAGTTGAAACCGAATTCCTTCCTAATCGAGGATCATCTTCAACTGACTGACGACCAAGAATATGTGGTTACAAAGGAGGTTATCCGCAACGCAATGCTGCCATCCGCATATCACTAAACATCTCCATTAGCACGGAATTCAAAAAGTTCCGTTAAGTTCTGAACAGACCCCGTATCCTTAAATTTTGTATCCTCTTCTGAAATAATCTTTATTATTTACAGTTCATCTTTTCAAGTTGTTTATTTTACAGTTTGGTTTAACATAAACCTTTGAAACCAGAACTTGTACACTGCAGATGATTCCTTTACAGCAAGGAGTCTTTCGGTCAAACTCTAGTATATTATTTATATACGCTTTATATCTGATAGCCGACGAACTAAAAAGTCCTACCCAATCTTTGTCGTGAGAGCAGGAAAATATACAATGTCAAAAATGTATTTACTCTCTGGGGAAAATCTTAAACTTTACGTTTGTCCCTAGATCGGATCTTACCCTCCTGGGATTTCACTGGCAAAATCATTCCTTGACGAGGATCTGTAAAAGCGCTGTGACAGTTCTCTGGATCTCTGAATGAAGAAACATCTCAGAGGACTTTCATTTAAATATAAATTTGAATCAATAAAGGATTGGGTTTTTAGTATGCGTTTACTGATTCAAATTCAGTTTTTTTTCGTAGGATATTTATTACAAGTATTTAAAAGATTAGGGAAATTTGGTTTCCATTTTTTTCTCCAAAGCTTCCTCCTGTATAAATTTTGATGAGATATTTGCGAAGTACGCAATCACTCTATAATTATTCGACTTTGTTGTACAACATTACAATGAAGAATAACAGCATACATATTATTTATATGTGAGCTCGATTTAAAAGGAAGGACATGTTTCCTGCATTCAAATACTTCTTTGTATTACGCGTTTATACAATATTTGTAAAAGTAACGTGAGACAGATTCTCAGGACTGATTCCTCTTGGCAAAATAAATAAAAGAGAATAATAACATTTTACTTAAGCCAGAACATGGAAAAAAGATTTCGGTGTGTTACCATTAAAACATACGGGGTGAGTCGGGCGAATCGCACCAAACTAGCCTAATTAAAATTTTAAAATCAGAGTATGTCATGTTCCAAGTTCAAAAGTAGGATATTAGTCAGTGCTATTTTTGTTGCAATTGTTTGCATGTTTATATGATTAGTGTTACAAAATGCTAACAAAATATAGAGTATGCAAATATGGTGTTTTTTTTATGGTTTTTGTAATGAAAATGTATGCTACTGTTGAAGAAAAACGTCGATGGTTTTCACATCACAGATGTCCTGATAAAAATGTATTTATCATAGTTTTTAATAAACTTTGCGAAACCGGAAACCTTCCCAATGCTAGTATAACATTTGAACCAGCACATATACAAGGTTTAGAAGTGGAAAATATTCTGAGCATTCTACAAAAAATAGTAATAAAAACCCTCCATGAGCAAGCATTATACAGGGTGTTAATGATAAGTTTTGCCAAACTTTAATGGTGTATTCTACCGCTGAAAATAATCAACGTTTGCCCTATAAAAATTTTTGATAGGACGCTTCCCTACGGAGATACAGGGTGCTAAAAGTTTCAAATATTTATATTATTTTTATTTGTAACTTCACTGTCAAAAAATATTTAATGATAAAATTTAAGGGATGACATTTTTTTAGTAGGGACTATTTCATGGATAAATACACTCCAGTGGTGTAGTTATTGGGTTAGCAGGGGACCTCTTTTGAAAAAAAATCGTACGCCACTGGTTTTTTAAATAATTTTAAATGTTTTTAAAATATACAATTAATTTGTGGCAATAAAGTATTCGTAAAATTTACTGGTTTTTAGATAATTGGGAAATTAAATACGAAGATACTTAAGTAGGTACCTACATTGCTATTTATCATTTTCTATTGATTGCTAAATGTGTAACAATAAATTCAGTACCTAATATTTTTGAGAGATTTCAAAATACTATCCAACACTACTGTTTTGTGTGTTGGAAAAAGTTTATTATTTTTCATACAATTAAAACAGATTTTAATAAAAAAAAATATGGTATTCAATTATACAAATATTGAATTAGCATATATACATTTTACATACGGTAGAGCGAATGGCAATGCTACACAAGATGAACGACTTTATCGACAGACTTTTCCAAATCGACGTTGTCCAACAAGGAATACTTTTTCAAGCGTTCACCGTCGAGCTCGTGAAACTGCATGTTTGTCGCAACCAAAACGTCGAGCAAGAGAAAGACCTGCTCGTACAGTTCATTTGGAAGACAGAATTTTGGAATATGTAGGTTGCAGACCCATCTGCCAGTACCAGACAGATGTCAACAGATTTGGATGTATCACAATCTGGAACGTCTTACGTGAGCAGCAATTACGCCCTTATCATGTCCAGCGAGTTCATGCATTAAATGAAAATGACTATTAACCGAGGATTGAATTTTGTCAGTGGTTTTTTACAACAACACGTACAGCCTAATTTTCATTAATATTATTTACCAATGAAGCGAAATTTACAAGGGAAATCATTTCGAATTGTCATCATAATAACACCAATGGGCGGATGAAAATCCGTATATTATTTCCCAACGTCAATTCCAAGAATAGTTTTCTCTGAATGTTTGGTCAGGCATTGTGGGCGATTACTTGATGGGTTCCTACTTTTTACCAAGTACCCTTAATGGTAGAACTTATCAAAGGTTCCTACAAGAACAATTACCACCACTTCTAGAAGAAGTGCCATTGAGGTTACGTCAATTATGGTGGCATATGCATGATGGGGCGCCACCTCATTACAGCCTTACTTTTAGACAGTTACTAAATAATCAGTATCCTAATCACTGGATTGGTAGAGGAGGACCCATTGCTTGGCCGGCTCGTTCCCCCGACCTAAATCCCTTGGATTACCTTTTTTGGGCTACCTCAAAACTATGGTATACTGTAGGTACTCCGGTTCCCAATGTAGAAGTACTTGGACAATGCATTGTAGAGGGTTTCTTATTTGATTTCCCAATTATCTAAAGACCAGTAAATTTTACGAATTCTTTACAAGATTACTTGGATGCCACAAATCGATTGTACATTTTAAAAACATTTAAAATTATTTAAAGAACCAGTGGCGTACAATTTTTTTTTCAAAAAGGTCCCCTACCTAATAGCTACGTCACTGGAGTGTATTTTAAAATAAGTTGTCCATGAAAAAATAGTCCCTACTAAAAAAAGGTGATCCCTCAAATTTTGTCATTCATTTTTTTATGCCAGTGAAGTTACAGGAAAAATAATATAAATATTTGAAAGTTTTAACGTCCTGTATCTTTGTAGGGAAGCATCCTATCAAAAATTTTGATTATTTTCATCGGTAGAATACACCATTAAAGTTTGGCAAAACTTATCATTAACACCCTGTATACGTACCATGTACAGAGAGTACAACACCTTCAACCGGAAGATTATGCTAAGTGTATCAAGTTTTGTCGATGGATCAATAATAATCATCTTGTTGTATCCCGTATACTTTTTACGGATGAAGAAACATACACCCGTGACGTCAAAAGCTAGCAAGGGATAAAAAAAATACAAGGTAAAACAAAAGAAAGGTTTGTATTGAACAATATATAGTTAATCAAAAAGAAAAAAATTATTACAAAAACAAATCCAAAATAACGCAACACTCAATACATAACACAAATTTGACAAAATTAATATTTTCATAATAAATAAATAAAATAATAATATCTTAACAATATATTTGAACAAGATGTTTCCAGGGCGTTGGACTGGCCACAGTCTAAACTAAACTATTCTAGGTTATTCGAATTAAAAAGAATTAAAAGACAAAATTGTTACATAAAACGATATAATTTAACATCATATATCTTTTTTAATAGATAAATTCCTTCAAAACTATTTTGACACCTCTGGTTACTTTTTATTCAAGGTTCTTATGGTATAAGTAACTTCTCTCAAGATCTGCACTGAAGTTCAAATTCAATGTATCTTCAATGGTTCTTGAATAATAATTGATTAAACTATGTTTCACATTCAATCTTGGTAGAATTGTAGAGCTCTTAGGAATAGTTAATTTTGGCACCAGAAATCAGTCCATAAAATTCAGTGCAACATCCCTGTTATAATATACTGGCATTAAACAATATAATTTCTATATAACCTTTGGTTGGAATCATTGACTTCAAAATCTCAGCTGGAGATAAATTGGTCACTGACGGATAATCTGCGCTACTGTTCATTCAATTTGAGAGATAAAATTAACGTCACGCACGGAATCCTTCGCGAGTGAAAGGTGTATTCAATAGAACGGCCTAAACGTCAGTAAATCAAAACTAATTGCGGACTGTAATACTTCCCGGTAATCTGGTGTCGCTAAAAGCCGGGGTTAATCTGTACATAAACAAATCGATGGGTGAACAGGTTTCCAGGACAATTTAGACAAATTTTATCAATTGGGTAAATTGCGGATATAGTGTCCAAAGAGCTGTCCCCAGAAAAGTCAGATGGTTGATATGTATGCATACGAGCTGTCTCATAATAATATCCACGCAATTAAATCATCAAAAGGAACACATGTTGCTTAAAACATATACCTACCGGGTGTCCCATTTCAAAAAATACACGTGAATATCTCTTAAGTTAAGGGCTTATTGAAAAATTTTTCAAATAAATGTGTAGGGTTTTGAGGGGGACATTATAATGGTGACCTTGACCATAACCCTGATTATGACCTTCAGGTAATTTCAAGGTCAAGTTGATTTTCTCAAATGGAAACACATATTTTTGTGACACCAGAAATGAAAAGAGGAGGAAATTTTACATCCGACTATGACCTTGACCATGACCTTTAAGGTCATTTGAAGTTCATTTTAGTTTTTTGTTGCACAATTCATTTCCGTCTTGCTGAATAGTGTACTGGGGGGTTTTCGAGGGCGCTGATCCAATATGGCCGACCAATTTTTGGTAAACATTTTTAATATTCATATTTCATATGGATTAACACTTTGAAAATGCTTCAACCTACGTTAAAACTCAAGGTCGAGCCGAGTATTCGACATATTGGATCCGCCGTATCGAATTTAACTATTACTACATTCTGAGCTAGTCTGAGTTCAAAAACATTTGAATAAAAAATGCATGCCGCAAAGGGTTAATGAGTATTCTGGAAAATTATGGCGAGCCCCACATATCAAAAAGAAAAATATGAACAAGATTAAAATTTTGCCTGCAAAATACTAGAATGACCTTCAAATGACTTTTGAAACTTAAGGTCATGATCAAGGTTATATCCGGAAGCAAAATTCCCCGCACTTTCTATTTTGGTCTGAAAGATACCGGTTTCTATTTGAAAAATTAACTTGACCATGAAATGACCGTGAAGGTCAAGGTCAAGGCCAATGTCAAACATAATAACTGAGAATGAGCAGGCGTTGGTTTTGATACGTTTTTAACAATAAAAAAAACAAATATTTGGAGTCGAATCAATTCAGCTCGTCCCAAACAAAATGGAACTTAAAAAAGGAATGGGATCTGTATCAAAGGGAAATCCAGTTACATTTAGAGTTTTTCAAATCTGCTTTTGATATTCTAAACACGTACTCGAACTCGTCTCGATGAATTTTATGGAGATTTTTTGCTTTCTTATAAATTCAAAAAAGTGTTTATTAGTATATGTGCCAAGAATAAATTTGTGTGGGGAAATCGTTTATTACTTTCTGGAGAATGGCTCAGAAGAACTTTAACTTACTTAGGACACAAACATATATACAGCCTCCTGTACCTGTACCTCCTACCCCCTCGGGTAGGTATTTCCTCGGGTAGGTATTTCGGAAGTGATCGATTTTATACCAAAAAACCCAATTTTTGTATCGTATTAGAACATTTAATAACATAATAAAGAAAGGGTTAAACTTTTATTTTCAGAAAGTTTTATAATGATATTTGTAATGTAATAAACACGCTAGCAGCAGTAAAATTTAACGTTAATGAACGGCTTGCACGCGGGAGAAAAAGCGCCGGGCCCGCGCATGCGCGTGAACATCGCTCTCGTCGCGCACGAGATTTTTGACTTGAACATTTCAAATTCAGTTCTTCCCCGTCATAAAGTGCAATAAAATGTCTATTAATATTTTTTTCATGTTTTCGTGTTTTATGATCTAATTGGAGTAAATACCATAATTTGTAGAACGATACGTCAGCAAAGAATATTCATCTTATCAAGCATTCTGAAAGCAGCTGAATAAATCAAGAAATATGATTTTACAAGTCATAATTTTATGTAACAAATAGAAATCAGAATTTAATTTTCTTTTTTCTAATCGTTTGCAAACGTTGCTTAAAATTCACAACACTTTTCAGAAATTTTCTTTAGACATATTCAACTGAACTAATTGGATCATGGATTAGCAGAACCCTTTTTCCTCACAGTCAGCCCTGTTTTTGACGGCGCAAATATCTGAAGTCTTCCAGACAGACGTCGAGATATTCAGGTTTAAAAAGTGAAATCCAGTCTCGAATCCGGTGCGTTCCTCCTGAACAAAAGAATTTTAAGGGACTTCACAGGCATAAAGGAAGTAATAAGAAGACGAGCCTTTGTCGTCCGTGTAGGACTGGAGTAATTGAAAGAGAAGTGGGCTTTGTTCTGGTAAATTGGACAACGGTAGCTTATTGCTGCGATGAATGTTACGTTGAATTTTTTTATAATAAAAAATAATTTTGTATCTAATATACAGTTTTGAGGATCCTAGACCTACCTACCTACTTAGACAATTAATGAGTTAATCACTATACAACATCTAAGCTTTCGTCACGTTTTATTGTCAAAAATAACAAAAAATAATCAGCAGGGTTCCAGAATGTTCTTCTGCAGTACTCAACGTGTTCAACGTTATCAAGGATGGGCTGAGTGGCCGCTTTTGGCCACTCAGTCCATCTGTTAATAATCAATAATCTGTGTTATTTCTCACTTGCTGACAACAATTCTTTGTATTAGTTCAGCTCTAGTATTGATCTCTAGTACAGTGCATATTAAACTCTTAATACGACTCCACAAGTAATAGTCAAAAGGAGTAATATCTGTTGTGCCCAGTGGTCAGGGGTATAGTCTAAAGGAGTAATGTCTGTTGATCCCAGAACTATACCCCTTAGTTCTGCACATCTAACTCATTAAAATATTTGTTTGCTTGCTGACTAAAATGGAGCTTGTTCGAATATCTGACTAAAGGAACATCTAATACGTACATATATATCAAATTTGATATACACTTTTTTTGCAAAGCGCTTCTCAAAAAAAAAGATCCAATTAATAGATGATTATCATGCCACACCATACGTATCCGCGAATGCAGCTAAGAGCTCGCCCTCTGGCGGTGACAAGTGATACTAGTGAAACAAGGTAAACATTTCTTGTGTGACATTTCGTTTTGTATTTTATTTAAAACTGTGAATAGTGTTTGCTTTTAAACACTGTTATATTAAAAAAATAGTATGAGGAAAACTTCTGCAGTTATGGACATTATCTAGGGTTATGGATAAAAAGAAAAAATTGTCGAACTTTTGTTCAGATCATGGTTGTTCTTCATGGTCCAAGAAAAATTCAGAATTAAGTTTTCATCAAATTGTAGAAATTTTCAAAATATTATTGTCGATAGACACTCCCTGAATTTCAAGAGCGTTGTTAGTAAGAGCACTAGTTTGCAGACACAATGAATAAGTTTCTGAATTTAAATCACTTTGCCCAATTTTCCCACATAGTTACCATATGACCAGCGTTAAAAACTGCCTCATCTTCTGATATACAACGAGAGTTTTCGTTGGCACTTAAATAGGAAATGTTGGTATTCCACAACGGATAACTTCATAGTTATAACCTCAAAAAATGTACATTCAATTGTAATGCTAGAAAACAAAAAAGGTAGACATAAATACTTGCATTAAAATTTATTTATGAAATATTTGAAACCTATAAAATATCACAAAAGTTAAATAACCGCAGTTTAATAACAAAATTACTACTAATAATGGGAAATAAAACGAATGTTGTTCAAATGAATCTGAAAACACGAACGGCAATGTCAAAATTACCTTGTCTCGGAGCTTACTGCTTTCGCCGCTTGATGCGCTTGCATTTTAAAAATTATCGCGGATACCAAAAATCGCCTTTGAGAGTGAATACATTTTTTGGAATTAGGATTTCCTTCAGACCATCACCCTATCTTTAATAAACTGTATTTGTAAATAAAATGGAAATAACTAGGGATTTGTTAGAAGTGATAAGCAAAAATGTATTCTTGAATGTAAATCTTCAAGTTCTAATTACAAGATCTTTTGTATATGATAAGTATGCAACAGATTGTTGATGTGTTAACACATTTCTGATACTTAGTTGCGAATTGCATTCAGTTAATTATGTAATGTTTGCTTCCATATCCAAATTCTGCTGCTCTAGTCGTTCACAGTTAGAGGAAATTTTTGGAAAAAAAACATGTTTTCACTCATGTAGAAACATAGAAGACATTTAATTATTTAGCAATTTATTGCTTGGAAGTCGTCGTTGGCACTTCCTACGATCGATCAATCCAACATATTTGACAGGCGGCTAACTGCATCAACTGCTTCATTATGAATTTTGATATGTCAACTAACAAAAGGTTACAAATCATAACTTATATTAATATTATAAAATTATTCAAACGAATTCATATAAGTTCGTAACACTGCTATTTGTCAGAAAATTCAAAGAAGCGTTACTAAATTTTTCATTATACAGAATAAAATCTATTGTCTAAGTAAGATATTCGCACAATAATGTGAGTCTACAACAAATAGTATGTCCTGTAGAATCATCATCATCTTAAACACTTGCGGAACTCGTTATCGAACAATGAAAGTCTCTTGATTGATAAAGTAGCTCAAACACCCGCCATTTTTTTAAATATAAGATTGAATCCTCAATAAACTTTTATAGGATGTAAACAATACAAATTTATCAAACGAAAATCTTCCTTCAATATGCAAATTTTAATCCAAAATAACAGTACAGAGTAAATAGGCTGAATCTGTGGTCAAACCGTGCGTCGCTCTATACTCACAATACCCAATGCTACTAACTGCCATAAAAACACGTACCATACTGGACCAAGCAGAGCGTCAAACTTATACACGCACAAACGACAATAAAATGCATGGCCAACGTCCCTCAGCAAAAAACAGGGATTGTTCACCGGCACGCCAGGCCGGCAGTGCAGGCATTAGATGCCGCTAGATACGTATTAAATAAATTGATCAAAGAGAAGTTTCAGATCGGAGACGGACATATACCAATCATTTAAAAAACATCCTAAATCGTATTTCGATTATTTAACAATTTTATTAGAGCGTTCAATTTAATATTATCATTTTATTTGTGCAATTTTCAATAAATATTACCGTTGGACTCGGAAAGAATCTTTTATGTATAAAATAAAAAAATATATCCTTATAGCCCGGGAGGCAGCGACATTATTGATGTAATTATTCCTACAAAGCTGATTTTTTCTCATTCTGTTGTTTTGATATCGTAAGTAAACGGAACGGCAGTCTACCGCGCCAATGTGGGGGCAAACGTTAGTAACAATTTTTTAAACATGTAAATAAATAATACTTAAATGCCTTATACCTACAAGGCTGAAACTTTTTAGAGTGATCAATTATACCTAAAAATACAGTATAGTGATAGTCTACCGCGTCGGAAGGGGGGCCATCAAGGGTCTACCACCCACGCAAGGTGTTGAAAAATTAACTTTTTTGACTTATTTCTACAAGGCTGAATTTTTTTTCTCAAATACTTTAGTTTATAAGAGAACCAAAAAAAA
>NW_019416611.1:329565-354230 GCF_000390285.2 Anoplophora glabripennis | reverse complement strand
AAAATGTCTTTAATTCTTTGAGGAACAGGTGTGAAAAGTGCTTGGAACAAGGAGGGGGACACTTTCAGCAGCTGCTTTAATTTATTGTTATAACAAGGAGGGGGACACTTTCCGCAGCTCCTTTAATTGTTTGTTATTGTTATCACGATTATTCTTTAAAATAAAGTTATATAGTCATTAACGTTATTGAAACTGACAGCTGCTATACAGCTCGTTGAGAAGTGAGGTTAAGTTGGTCGCTATAAGCTACTCCCTACGTCCAATGTGTCAGAGCCAACTTTGACCACGTTTTTATTTGAACGCTCGTTATTTAATAAAAATTGACAATCTGTCATTACGGCAGACCTTGGAAAAAAATTGAACTACTTATTTGTTTGTAGTATGTGTGAAGCAATTAATTAAGATCAGTTATTAGTTTTTTAAATCAGACCAGAAACGGATTTATATCTTTTGGTTACCCAGTATACATGGTGTAAGAAGTTTGACTGCCATTACTTCAGCATGAGATAGAGTATTCATAAATTAATAAAAAAGTTGTATATTGCAGGGGCGTAAGATTAACAGATTTCAAAATACAGCGAGTATTAATACAGTGTCAGAGCAGTTTCATCACAACGTGACAACAGCGCTTAACCAGCTGATGCGCACCACGCGGCAGACCTGTCCTACGGAAAAAATGTAAATAACTATTATCGTGAAACATTTTGTAAATCTTAAGACAATTGTTTTCCAGTTTTTAAATAAATAAAATAGAATGTATCGATTTTGTAGTACGAAAATAGTGTTGTGCTTAAATTTTAGCTGAGTTTTAGTAATTATGGATCTCTTAAAACAGGAACTTAACTTTTAATAAAATTATGTATTTGAAATATATGTAATTAAAGTACCCAAAGATTTACGTCGTCCAAATAATTATACATACTAAAAATTATTTAGGTACTTATCAAAAAATAAAATTCAGTAATTTTTAAACGCACAAGTATAAAACAAACTACAACATATGCTCAAAATATCCACCACTATTTTCGATGCACATCCGACACCTTCGAATCCAATTTTCGCGCATTTGCAAATAGTGGTACGCAAAAAATACTCCGACACGATCGAATCCAGATACCAACTGAATTACTGCACACCTTAATATCTCGTGTTAATAAACCGCCGCGCCATTGCCACATTGCTCGATATGAATTTTATTGAATTTTAAATTTATTACAACGCTAATTATTTTTGAGCATAAAGAAGTCCAAAAAAGTGATGAACATTGTATTTTTTGGTATTCTATGCACGCAGTTATGTCAATATTCCTTAATTAATCGAACTTTTGTACATCAAGTTGGAGATTTTAATAATTTTTTTCTTAGAGATGGTTGAGTTTAGGACCCATGTCACATAAAGTTTTTCTGTTTATTTTAACGTATTCTATTGTGTGTTAGAATTAAGGCAGTCAAACTTCTAATACCCTGTATAGCATATGTCCAATTTTTTTAAAAATTTCACTTTTCCTAATAATAATGTAGAACAGGACGTTTTCTAAATTCTCATAATAACTTCAGGAGTTTCATACTGTTTTCTGATTGTGAGATGAAAAGTGATGAAATTTAAAAAGAAAGTTACATTCATTCAGAGATATTCTAATGATGGCAGAGCTTCACAAAATTTTATCTAAAGATTTAATTATTTAAATTGTATTTATAGAAAAAATAAATTACTTCCATTTTATATGAAATGAGGTAGTATCAATTTTTATTTTATTGAAAAAGTTTTTTTTAAATTCAACCATCTGCACCACCAGTGCAATGCATGTTTGTCTTTTGAAATTCAGTTCCACATTCAATTTGCACGGTACAGAGTCCTCTGGCGAAAATAATCTTTGTCCAAGCTTAATTGTCAGCGATATTTATTCCGAAAGCATTTCCGCAAATGTGTTTTTATAAGTTCAACGATGCCAAGAGAATTACAAAGTTCTTAAAAATCCGTCGAGATACTTCACAACTGTGTGGTTGGAATAACAAAGGAAAACCCCAAATGGTTTAAATAAAATTAAGCAGGTCGAAATAAATCCTATGCCTCGTTTGTGAAGTTTGTGTTGGCAAGGCTTCAAATTGGGGTTCATTTTAACACTCCATAATGCTCAGTGGCGCAGGCATGTTAGAAAATAGGTAGAATTTATATCATAAATATTAAACCAAGGTTTGTTATTTCTCTTGTTATTATGTTTGCTATACTAGTTAGAAGAAGCGATAGCGCAGGATCTCATGTTTTGGTCAGTTCAGGGATAATTTTGTGTCTAAACCGTCATGGCAATAAACTATGAATATTTACAAGTTCATTTTTGTGGATGTTAGGACATACGGGATGTTTACAAACTTTTTTATTAGTAATTAAAATCATTGAAACTGAGAAACGGTGCTTAAAATTAATAAAAATAATTAAAATTATCAAAACCTATTGAGGACCCCTTGAATTGTCCTCGACTTACATACAACATAAAAAAGATTAATAGTTATGGCCATAAATGGTATGTTATCTATACCTTTTTGTCTCGATTTTTATTGAACATGGGAAAATTGCTACTTTTACTTTAGTTTTTTTACGAAGACATCTGTCTTTTACGGCGAAAATTATTATTAATAAATGTTTAAATGAAGTAATTTTTATTTTTCAACGCTCTTTTGTTTTTGTGAAAAGATAGTGTGCCCGTGGCGTGTTTATTAAAATCAATAGTCTAACAAGAGTTACTCAATAGTCAATAAAGTTATCGGTGGAATCAGCAGTTCCAAAAAAGTTTTAATCTTATCAATATGGTAAGTTAATAGTTATTAAAATAATTATTCTGTGTTATGTTCTTCACTTGTCTCGTACTGCATGTAAATAATATTTTTCTTTCCTTTAATTTTACGTCTCAGTTAATTCTGACGTGGAAAAAATCATTAATAAACTAACTTGGTTAAGATAATAAAACATCACATTTTGAATAACTTAAAATGGCGTTTCTTCTGATTTCTGATGAATAAAAATGCTTGCCACTATTTAATTTTGGATTCGATGTAATTAATGTATTTATTAAAGTTAAAAAATATCCTCATCTCTAGGCAAACAATCATATTTTGTTCGGCCTCACATTCATTCTTTTTTTATCATTTAGGTAAAAATGTTGTTTAAAATTGTTGTTTATTTGTGGCGTAGCTTTAGTGACCACCAAAGGAACCAAATAAACAGAGAAAAAAATATAAAATGATTCTTAAAGTTTCTATGATCCTGTAAAAATTGAACACGAAACAAAGTTTTCTATCAATAGAATAGAATATGTAGTCCTAAAACTTCGTATAGCAGAGCTTCCCTGTAGTTTTTATCTATAATGTAAAATTTGAAAAAAACCTGATAAAAAATGTAAGAAGGGAATCTTCCTTTATAAATTCAGATAGAGTAATTAAAATTAAAATTAAAATTTGTACTCTTCTTTTTTCATAAAAAAACCGTTCACGAGTAAAAGCCAAAGAATCGTAATAATGTTAAAAGCCTTGTGATCAGCAGAAGACAGGTAAATATAAATAAAAAAATAATAAATTTTGCATAAATTTTTGCTTATTTGAATGCGAGATAGATGGCTTTAATTTTTATATAATTACATATGTACTTAACTACTAAGGAATTAAAGGAAAATAAATTATTAATAAATCTATTATTGTCTATGATCCACTGGTGACTAACTCGTAAGATTATGATTATGAATGATTCTGTTGTAAGAAAACTACTACTTTTATAGTAAATATTCACTGTTAGTTGAAACCCTTCAGTTTCCTCCTAATTTCGATGCAACTGGATGATTTTAGTTCAAAACCAAATACGTACGGTCAGAAAAATTCATAATAGTAAATTTGATATCTATGTCATCAAAGGTTCTTCTGTAATTGATCAAAAACTGTGTTTTACATCCAATATTTGAAGTACCATGGGGTCCTTAAGAATCATTTTAGAAAAAATGTTATTGACGGGAGATAACATTCATGAAAGTTTTCTTGCAACACTGTTGTTCATCCAGTGGTTACTGAAATATTATATTTTTAATTCCAGAATTTAAGAAACTTGTAATTGATTACTTTTATATACATATTTGGAAAAAGTCAGCATTTTTAGTAATACATAACTCAGTTTTATCAAAAAATTAAATTATTCTGTCTCATATCTCCATTCTGCAATAATGTAAGCAGGTCGTAGGTCCACAGAATATCGGCATTCCCTTTATTTCACCGCGTTGGTTTCCCTGTTATTTTTATCTCGTGCAGGGAGGCTTTTCCGTTCTAGCGTCAATCCAGAACACCACTGGTTTCTCCAGCCGATGATCCGACTAAGCAACTCGAAGAGATATTTCCGAAGAGATCCCCAACTTTTCAGTTGCTGTCACAGTTGCTAATTGGATTAGAGAGCGTTCCAAATCCCTAATAGAATTGTCTTTCGAATCGGGCGTATGTAAAGTTGGAGGCGCTGCGATGTTTCTGGCTAATTATACTCAAAGGCTGATTAGAGGCTGGCGAGAACTTAACTGGATGCGAGAGCACTTGTATGTTTCGTTAACTGTAGCGTTAAAATTACTCTGTTATTAAATGCAACGAAATAGCGAAGGGTAATTTGGCGAAAAAGGAATCAGACGGATGAGAAGAAAGAGAAAAAAACGGTTATGGGATTTCTTAAAGTACTTACTTAAAATAATACTAAAAAGCAAAATTTTTAGACAAATAACATTAACAACATATTGACAGCTGTGAATTCGTTAAATCATGGTGTAAGTAATAGAGGCGTTTTCAGTGTCGTATGTTAGTGATTACATAGGTACTTTGTTGTTGAATATTTTATATACCACGTGTCTCGTAAGCACTCCAAAAGCTCCCGCCGTCTTTATAAATAAAGTATTTGCGAAATGATATATACATACTACAAACTGACACTTTTATTTTCTACTTGACTTAATGGTCTAATTAGAATATACCTACGTATAGATTGGAAAAGACTTTAATTATACTTCGATACTCGGAAGTATCACAAAATTGTGAGAATTTATAATTATTAACAATATTTTAATTGGAAATAAATAACTTTACTATAAATAACGAATCAGATTAAATTCATTGTCATGTTTATATGATTCATCTAATTTTTAGCTATAGTAGGTAACATGATTTAGTAAGCAATTTCAACGTGCCTGAGCGCCTTCAAACGCATTTAGTGTTTTTAAATTTCACTTTATTCTGATAATGCTGCTACATTCCGTATGATGAAATTTTTCATGATGGATGCACTGTTTCTAATTCTCAAAAAAATGCGTTACTATGTTAAAAATGAGGAAATTATCGCACCTCATATATGACAATTTCGACTTTCCTGCAGGTACTAACAATAAGCACCTTTCAAGTCTGGCCACTTGAGTCAGACGATTTTAGAAACTATTTGATTTAAGTGAAATCAATTCTTTTTGAAATTTCAAAAATTGAAACAAAAAAGATTTGTATCTTCTTAAGTAATGTAATAAAATGAGAATACCATAAAAGATACTTTTGTTCGATGTCTATAATTTTCATGGTTCGAGAAAATTAGCAATAAACAATTTTATCCGCTGACAAAACAGATCTTGAAAATCAAATCAAATAGATTTAAACTTTTACTGATACATTATACGAATTAAAATGATATATGAAGATGAATAAGAAATGTTAGCAAAAAAATCTCTAAATCAATATAAAAAGCTACATATTTTCATTAGTATAACGTATCAGCAAAGTTTCAAAAATTATCATCTAGGTACAGCACAAAATGCTTATAGCTGATTTTCTAACGAACGGTGCAGTTGATATACCTTTTTTGTACAGTATAAAATTCCCTTTTAGAAAAATTTACTATTTTACTATAGTTTTAAAGATAAAATAATATCCTTGATTACATATTGTATCTCCGCTAATGTAAAACAAAAAAACTATTTGGATTCAACCAGTTATTTTGGCATTATTTTAAAAACATTTGTTTTTGGCATTGTATCTTTATCACCCTGAATCATTTTTGTGACATTTCATGTCTCCTATTTCAATTTGACACTGTGTTTTAGAAATAGCTTATACATATACTTTTTTACTATTTTTAGTTGTACAGTGACAAAATATAAGATTTCAGTAAAAAGACACTCGATATAAAAACACTAAACTAAATTTGATTTTAATTATAGGTGTTCAGTTTTAAAATTTAAAATGGGAGGATATTTGAAGTATTATATTAACGATTCCTTTATCTAAATATTAATGCTAATGTACATACTAATTTAGCATCACCAGAGACTCTCTAAAACATTTTTTTGAAATGTTTTTAAAAGTGGGTACTTGAGGGATGAATACCCAAATATTTACTTTTACAACACCGTTAATTCAAAAACTGACAAAGTTAAATAAATGTTTCTTTTTACTTTTTGTTGTTTATAAAGCTGTTTAATTTATCGAGCATTTTTTTTAGTTGCTAATAAAAATGTTGCTTAAAAATCTGCCGCTGAGACTTTCACATTTATTGAAAATACTATCAAATTATTGATAACATTACAACATTAAATAACTAAATAATCTCGTTGCAAATAACTTCCTTTTATATACTCTTCTCTTTTATTTCTTGTCTGGTAATTTCGTAAATAAACCTAATTTGATTTTCTAAGTTTCTAATATAAAACCTATCTCTATTAACTTTTTTCTTCAGAAATTCAGATTATTTAATTGTTAATGTTGTAACTTTGTTTCCTCTTTGTCATACTATTCTTCTGAATATTTTCAATGAATGTCAAAATGTTTTGAGCAAATATGTTCCTACACTAGTCCTTTTTTAACGACTAAATAAAAAGTTTTCTCGAGAATTCAGTAGCTCAACATAAAATAGAAAGTAAAACGAAAAACTTATTTAACTTTGATTTAAATTAATGATTATGCTAAAGTAAAGAAAAACTAAATGTTTCGATACACACATATTTTGAGAGATATTTTATTAATATTTGATACAGAGGGGTTTATAAGGACACTAAATTAGAATATATTACTGACTTTAGATAAAAAGTTCCCTAAAATAATTTTTCTAAAAGGTCCACCCCTTTTTTAATTTTAGAAGCCATTACATTCAAATTTATTTCAAAATTATTTCGTACTAAAACACCTACTAAATACCTAACCGTGATATAATGGTGAATAGCGAAATATAGTGTACATATTATTATTATTATTTATAATGGCAAACATATAGAGACTAGAACACTATATCCTGAATTTAACAAAAGTTCAATTTTTCCTTACGTTCAATTTTCTAGGAAATTTTAGACCTCTTTTCCAGACACCCTGTATTTTACAAGCAGAAAGGAACTGAACCCTGAGCAATGGGCATATCCCCTTTTATTAAATCCAATTTATTTCCGCAATACACCTGTAACCATAAAAATCATATAGTTACGTACTGCATTTAGCATTTTACGACAGCACTCTCCGTGCTGCATCTGTACCTGTCCCGAATCGACGTTTTTCTAAAACCCATTAATTGCGTTGCAGATCCTGAGGGGCAACAGCAGCGACGCTTGCGAGGTCCGGGACCCCTGCCAACACGGCGGCATCTGCATCTCTACGGACAGCGGGCCCATCTGTGAATGCCGGAACCCCGACTACGAGGGCGAGTACTGCGAGAAAGGTCAGCACAGGAATTTTTATTAATATATTTATAAGGCGTATACAGTGTGTTAAGTAATAACTAAAGCTCGGGGTTTTCATCGGCTAATCATAGGCGTGTTCGTCGATAACAGTAGGTATAAATAAAAATAAATAAATTTGTGTACTTTATCAGCGAAAGGAGCGTTCGGCATTATTAGAATAATAATAATAACACCTATACATGAAGCAAACGCAAAGCCAATAGACTTCAAAGCCCATCGGAAATTTTCAAGCATGAATTACTTATAAATTATAAATCAATACTACCATATATGTAACAATAACTTTAGAAACTATGCCGTCAATTCTTGTTGGTACAGGTAGTTAAACCTGTCCACCAAGGGGGGTGGTTTTCTGCAAAACATTTTTGTACGGCATTTCTAAAGTATATAGGTTATACAAAAAAATGAACCTCGAACTAATGCCATACAAAAATAGCAACACCGAAAGCCAGGAAAATTTGCAGGATTGGACTGATATAGCCAAAAATTAATAACCTCAAAGTATTTAGCATCTCCAGAAACTCCACTTAACAAAATTTCAGTTCATTCAGTCGAATTTCGTGGAAACGCCCTATCGTGAAAACGGAAAAAGATGGCCCATGGTTCATAGGAACAAACTGTAATATTCTTTGAAATTCTATCGGGCCCTGAATTTATGTCAGAAAAAGTCAATTTTGCAGTTGTAAGTTCCAAAATCTTTCAAATTATCTCAAAATATTAGAAACAATCTCTTGGTTGAATTGAAAGAGAGTCATTCTACTACCTTATATATTTCTGAAGATGAACACAGTCATCGACACTTAAGAAAAAATCTTCGAAGATCATTTGCATAGATTACGTTGAGTTGAATTTATGGTATCTAAGAAATGTAATATCAGAAAAAACAATTGCAAATAGAAAAGGACACATATACCTATTATAAAAGCCATAATGAAAACAGTTTTACTTAATCGACTTAAGAAGAAGTTGTGACAAACATATTACCTATATTTTTTTATAATAATGAATACTTTCTTCACTTCTTGGATCTATACCTTTTATGTGTAAATTATTTATATGTATAGTAATTCTATAACAAAAACGTAAATTTCTGTAGTACACCTACACTTTCAAATAAACTTTAAAAAAATTCTCGGTATATTTGATCTTTCCTTTCAAAGTTTTCCGTATTTTAAAATTGCTGATACCAACTTTTAATTGAATTTGTACAGGAAGGTTTCTTACAAACCATTATATGGGACCCTCATTTCGCGCCAAAATTTAATTCAATTACTCAAGAAATTAAAACATACCGCCACTTCCCTTAATATACACATTTATCAAGTTTATTGACACCTAGACAGACGTTTATTAGTATTTGCCTGGACTCTGCATTTTCTAAGCACTAACCTGGACATAAAAGGAACATAATGTATAATTGACGTCATCTCTGCTTAAAACTAAGACATCTCAACACTATTCCGCAAAAGAAATACAGGAGAGGTGGGAATTTAAACCAGTTTATAGAATTTTTTATCAGCGTTTCTTTCTTGCTTTCGCACACCTCACAATTCCGGCTAGCGGAAAAATTGGGACAGCAAAAGAAATGAAAATGGTATTACAAATAAAATATATGAGTCCCCCATGGAGAGTCGGAAAGAATAAGCGCTCTTGAATCGATAAGACAAAAGAAAACGTAATGCAGTGGAGAAAATAAATATACCGCCGTGTGGTCAGTGTAAGGGATGATCGAGTGTTATGGGAAAAAGTTGAGGGACTAAGCGGGCTTTTTTCTGAGTCGCGCGTTGCTCAACTTTAACTCTGTTTCTGTCGCCTCTACACTACATCAAACATGAAACTGTTATAAAATGTACTCTAGAAAATTACACTACGTTTAGAACAATCATTTATTAACAAGTTTAATGTCATACCTGTATACAGTATGTGAACGGTTAGAGTGGAAAGAGGAAAAATATATTATTTTATTTTTCATTTTACGAGAAAAAGGTATTCTCGATTAAACTATTTGCTTGTCTTTAAAATGCGGTTGGCATGGAGAACTGTCATTTTGTATGTACAGGGTGATCAGAAAATCGGTA
Organism: Anoplophora glabripennis; assembly: GCF_000390285.2. NCBI lineage: Eukaryota > Metazoa > Arthropoda > Insecta > Coleoptera > Cerambycidae > Anoplophora > Anoplophora glabripennis. The sequence goes on along the minus strand of NW_019416611.1, from coordinate 344,429 downwards.
AATATAAAAATCGTTCAAGAATAAACGGCCTTTGTTTTTAACAATACAGAAATATGTTATTAAGGAAAATTTCTTAGATTTGAAATTTATATTATAATTTCAATGTGTGTATGAATCGGCCTACTTTGATAGAAATGGACAGTAAAATATTTTTATTGTTCATTTTACGAGAAAAAGGCATTCTTGATTAAAATTTTTGCATATCTTTAAAATGCGGTTGGCATGGATAATAAAAAAGTTTGGCAACGACCGTTATAATGAAGAGTGATAGGGCTTTTGAGTAATAATGTTATTCTTTATACATATGCTTACGTTGCAGCAAAATGTATTTAATACAATGTTTTGGCAAAGGAGAAACTTGTTACCGTCAAATTATAGGGCTTTTGAGTAATAGTGAGTTATTCTTAATACATATGCTTACGTTGCAGCAAATATGTATTTAATACAATGCTTTGGCAAAGGAGAAACTTGTTACCGTCAAATTATTAGAGTTCCTTCAAAAATTTCCAAATGTTCATATTTCAATATCGGCTTGTAGGAGATTAATTCAGAGGTTTTTATTAACCGGTTCAGTGTTGAACATACCACGATCGAAGAAAAATTATGATGAATATTATGTCACCACCCTGATAGTGTTACAATCTGTAGAAGACCATCCTAAGTTATCATTAAGAAAAATCGCAGAATATTTGCAACTTAAGAAATCGCATATCCAAAAAAATTTGAAAGTAAATAAAATATTTCCCTATAAACCAATTAGCAATAACACTATACGAGTAGAAGCGGGCGATGAAGCAAAACGTCTTGACTTTTGTTTATGGATTGGAAGCATGGACAGAAATTTTCACAAGAAAATGTTTTCCGACGAACCCATATTTTAACTAATTGAATAATTGCGTCGCAACATGCTTGATACTGGAGTGATGCCAATCCTCATTTTAAAATATCGTCCGGGCGTCAATACTTTCAAAAAGTAAATGTTTGGTGCGTTATTTCTTATCATGATATAATAGGACCATATTTTTTGAAAGCACTTGCAATAGGTACAGTAACTTAGCAATGCTTGAACTTATTTTAGTTATAAATTGGAATAACTACCTTTGAATTATTTTAATTCATTTTATATTCAACATGATGGCTGTCCAGCGCATTCTTCGACTAACGTTGTACAGTGGTTAAATGACATGTTTCCCAACAAGTGGATCGGACGACATGGTTCGATTCAGTAGCCACCGTGCAGCCCAGATTTAACAATTTTAGATTTTTATTTCTGGGGTCTTCGATTAAAACAAATTGTATACAGCAAGCCTTTAGACAATAACATTGATATGTTAAAAGAGCGCACTAGGGAAGCTGTTCACTCAATAATTTTACAGGAGATTTGGAGAAGTTCCCAAGAACTTATTTATAAAATTGAAATAATTCTAAACTGTTACCTAATAATAAGTTTCTCAATTTAAAGTATGCTGTTAATTAATAGTGTTAGTTTATAGTATATTAAGATATTGTGTGCTAATTCCCTTAAGTGTGTGAATTGCTAAGTACAAACTAAGAAACAAATATAATTTATTAAGAAGTTTGGAAATATTTCCGTTGCTCATACACATTAAAACAATGACATTAAATAAAAATTATTAAATAAAGTTCATGCCAATTATATCTATTTGAATGGTGAGCAAAAGGCACGACTTTTATATTTATCAATTTTCAAGTTCTCCGTGCCAACCGCATTTTAAAGACAAGCAAACATTTTAATCAAGAACGCCTTTTTCTCGTAAAATGAACAATAAAAATGTTTTACTGTTCGTTTCTATCAAAGTAGGCCGATTCATACACAATTTGAAATTGTAATATAAGATGCAAGATGAAAGTACTCCATGCCAACCGCATTTTAAAGACAAGCAAAAATTTTAATCGAGAATGCCTTGTTGAAAAATAAAAATATTTTTCTTTTTTCCACTCTAACTGTGGACATCTGTACGTGGATACCCTACACAGGATTCTTCACGGTATGTGGCCTATTAAACGTTTCAGAGGAACCAAAGACAATAATGACTCTGAGATTTTGTTTGCGAAGGTTATCAGATATGTTCTCTTCAATGAAAATAATGCCATCAACGTTTTGGTTATACCGAGATAGCTGTCAACTTCGTTATTTTAAATGGAACACCCTATATATTACTGCATTATCGACAAGATAAATTAAAACTAAGTCAAAAATGTTAAAGCTTTCCTGTACCTAAATCTAACCGTTTTCGAAATAATCCAGTTTATAAAACTTTTGAAAGATGCAAGCGTTTCGAAAATGCCTTATATCTTTTCTTCGTTCTTGCTTCCACTTGCTTTTCTGAATACACAAACAACATAAGGTGCACCACCTTCCGCTATCAACATTACCTGAAGAAAATTATACTAGGTGTCCCGTTTTTCACGACAGATTTTGGAAATTTAAAACCGACAAAACTTTTTTTTAAATTCAATCGGAACAACCCGTATTTTTCTGCAACATATATAAAAAATTCTCTTTTCATCGATATATGCATTGTAGGGCTTATAATTTCAACTTCCTCAAATATTTGCAGTTCACTTACATTCTCAAGAATGTTACATTAAAAATATCATCGAATGTGCCTTGAAAGGCAAATATTGGTACTGTTATTCAGTATTCTACAAGTATCAAATATTTGCTCCCTATAAACAAGAAAATTGCAAAATAATTATTATAATGAAAATATTTTGAATTTTGTTCCTAATGTAGCTTTTATTTATAACGGTTTGTTTTAGTACGGTATATGACGGGATTAGAAGGAAAATAGCAATAAGATTCACTGTTTTATCGATCGGCAATTGGTCCGACGTTCTCTAGATTCTATCTAGTACTTGTTCTTCAACGAACTTTTCTATTTTTTCAAGAAAACTCCTGTTAAAATTTGAGTATATGAAATAAAAAATTTTTGATCGTATTGAAGGGCCTAAATATTCGTAAAGAACGTTAGATTACCGTTAAGTTATTTAAAGTCTAGTGGGGTGACAGTCCTTGCTGTCCAATCAGAAACAACATCCACTTGGACTCTGTGTTTTTAATTATCCCACCGAATTATTTTTCTTACATCCATACCTGGTTAAAAGTGCATGTTAGTGTACTGCTAACAGTATCAATACAGCAAGAAACGGTTTGGTGAAAAAAGTGTAAACAGTGGTGGTGAGGGGAAAATACCGATTAGTCTTTGTTTTGTTGTCTGTTCTTGTTTCGAACTACACTGAGCCAATACATTAGAGGAACACTAGGGAAATAGTTATCTTCGTAGTTCTGTAAAAGTAATGAAATCCAGTAGGTTAGTTATTTTTATTATATATTTAAATAGTAGAGATAAAGTAAATTTAAATATTTCAATTTTATCATTCCAAAAATGAAATAAAATATAGAAAACAATTCAGGTAATATTACAACTATTTTCTCCAGTGCTCCACGAATTTATCGACTCAGGTTATAAACCAGCTAAATCAGATGAGCCAAAATCGTAAGACGCACTTAGCAGATTGCGCATCCATCTCAGTCTGCAGAGCTCCTTCACTATTAGTGAGAGATTAATAAATAAAGCCACACTTAAAAATTGAACTTTTTGAAAACTGTGTTCGATCAAATTCAGAATGATTGAAATGGGTGGAGTGCAGAATGTAAAAATTAATAGTAAAAAAGATGATTGTTAATATTATCTATAATAATATACACGTCAAAATTTTATTGTATATTGTATAGCCGTTATTAACTATTTTTGATAACTTGCTCAAAAAAAAAAAAACTAGATTTAACAGTTCACACTTCAGCAAAATAGAATGAGATGCGAAATTGATAGCATATAAGTACACCAGTTTGCAAATGAAATTTAACAATCAAGGGAAGTTCACTATTGTAGATTTATTTAATGTCTTTTAAATAAAGTTGTCATATAGCCTACTATGAGTCTATAACTCCACCAGAAATATATTTTATTTTGAAGTATTTTACGGAAAGAGAATTTCAGATGAAATGCATCAGTTTTGACGTGGACATAACTACAACCAACGACATCTTGGTTGACAAGTTGCAGAAATATGGGATTCGTGGCATTCCCCAAAAATGGGTTTCGAGATCGAGTTCAATATGTTGCTATAGATAATGCAACTTCCGAAATCAAAAAAATCAATACAAGGGTACCCAGGGTTCGATACTGGGCCCTGTCTTGTTTCTTTTGTACATTAACGACTTAGACAAACTTTCAGGATTGGGGTCTTTCACTTTTTATGCCGATGATACGTCAGTGGTGATCTCAGACAAATCGGATAAAAAATTATCTGAGACTTCGGTAGAGTAATATCCAGGATGAGCGACTGGTTTAGTCAAAATTCGTTACTATTAAATGTCAATAAAATTCGGGTTATAAGATTTCACAATAGACAAAAGCTTTGTAATATTGTTGATGTCAATGTTAACAATACACTAATTAATAACACAAATCTTGTAAAATTTCTAGGATTAACCCTGGATGAGTGTCTAATTTGGAATAATCAATGTAACGAATTAGTAATGAAGTTAAATTCAGTATCATATCAATATATGATTAGGTGTTTGTTCGGAATGTCAGCTAGGGAATCCTGCAGACGGATATTCGTTTGTTACAGTATTTTAACAACGCCTTATGTTTTGTTGTATGAAATGTGTCTATATATTTTTGTCAACAAAAACCAGTTAGTCCACAGAAATCAGATTCATTCAATTGATACACGGCAGTCTTACCATTTTAGTATACCTTTTGGTAGTCTGTCTTTTAACTGACCTAACTGTCTTGGTATACGAATGCTCAATAGATTACCTAATTATATAAAAATTTGTACCTCTGTTTATAGCTTCAAAAAGGCTCTGAAAAATACTTGGTTGATAAATGTTTCTATTCTGTTTCTGAAGAATATTTTGTTAATAAACTTTCTGTTAATTAATCTTAAGTTGTAAATTAGTCTTGTCTTTATGTACTTTTTTTTACTATTCCTATTCAATTGTATTGACTAGAGGAAATATCCGTTATTATTATTACAAGGCTCCTAATCATGTCTTAATATGTAAAAGCTAATATTAGAGAAATATTATCCCATTATTATATTTACTTCAGTTTACCTTACCTATACTATTTTATTTGTTTTTCATCTCATCTAGTTAATGTTACATTTGTTCGATACTGGCTACTACCTGATTTCATTTCTAGCAGTGAAATCTGTTAAAACCTTTGTCGATATTTAAAAATTGCCAAGAATATTAAGTATTAAGTAACAAGTAAGCATCTACATAAAAATTACTAAATAGCACTATCTCACTTTTATTTTACTTTAATGATTAATTGTATTTTCTAAAATTTATAAAAATTGTCAAGAAAAAACTTGTATGCTTTTTTGTTTATTATTAGCTCTTCCTATAAAATGAAGTTAGACATGCCTTTACCAAACATAAGTATGTAACTATGCTAAAGAAACACCTCAACAGATGAACGGTATGTAAATAATTAGGCTTACAAGAATTTAAAATGGGAAATACAAATTAGTATGCTATCAGAACTGTAGTAGTGGTTTATACAGGGTGTCCGGAAAGGTCTTGTCAAAAATGAAGGGGTATACAGGTAAGCTCAAAATAGTTGTAGTACTTCATAAAAAATTTTTCCCTATCGGGCTTCTTTGTCGAGAAAGTAGAGAAGAAAGAAGTTTGAAGACAAATTCCAATTATAACTAACTTCTAAGTTGTTACCATGACAACAATGAAATTTGGGTAATTAAAGTAACTCACGGTAATGTTCAATTCCAAGTTTAAAGTGATATTCAATATGCCTGAATTATACAGGAGCAGACGAAATTATCCATTTAAATTTATACATCCTTGACAGCGTTGCCAAATGTGAAATTTTATTAACAGCGTACTTTTTTTTTTTCAAAATTGGGTTTTTACCTTTTTTGCCAAATTTTTGGAATTTGGGCGGCTTTTCATAAGTATGTATAATTAGCGGTTAGATATTTGTCATAAATCATTTTGACACCATTTATTGATTCAATGTCATGGAGGATTTTAGCTGTGAAGAATTTGCAGATATTCATCTAATGTACGAACTTGCAGAATGTAATGCTTCTGCAGCTGTTCGGATTTACGCCAACTGATTTCCAACACTAACAAAAAATTTTCATTATTGTATGAATGGGAATAATTGGAAACTACTTAGTGGGACCACATATCATTGATGACGCTTTGGGAATAAATACTTACATTTACTACCAGAACACCCTAACCCGTTATTGGAAGACGTGCCTTTAAATATTTGAAATAACATGTGGCTTATGCCCGATGGTGCACCACTCCATTTTCTACCGCGAGATAACGGATGTAATTTATGTAATTGATGTAATTTTTGTAACTTAGGTAAATTACATAATTTACTGTAATTAATGTTAATTTACACTTAATTTTAAATATCGCGCCAATTTCAATTTTGACATATAAGATTTTATAACCTTTCTTTTAGTTTAGCAATATTAGCATTCACTCTGAAGAGTATGGTGATAGTGAGGATGAGGACCAGGATTATACAAGCTCTAAGAATAAGGTATTATCTGAAAGAAATGAAGGATTTGAGGCAAAATGTAATGAAAAAAGGCGTGTTTTGTTATACAAAATGTTTTACTTGAAAAGGTTTGTTTTTTTTTCGTTGTTGCATTTTTCGTTCGTAATTTTGACTAAAATTTAGGTTGATCATGCAAAGACCGAACTGACAGAAGTAGATAGAACGGAAGAGATAGAAAAGGAAACAGAAATAAAGGACGAAAAATTAAAAACTGTTAATTGTAATACATTATACCAAAAGAAGGCCTATGTCCCAGAAAAACAAATGCTTAAAGACACAAAAGCTGCTTTAAATAGAAACTTAAATACTTATTTGTATTTAGATTTGATTTATTTTATTTTTACTGCTGCACTTATATGAATGTTACTTATATGAATAAAAATTTTAATTTTTTGCATAAAAATCGACAAATATTATTTTTTAATCATTGAATTGCAGGACTAGTTTTATAGAAGCTGAGTACTGAGAAGCTAAACAAGCTGAGTACACTTTAAAATGTCGTAAAATTTAAATGTCATAAATTACATAAATTACAAGCTAATTTGTAACTTACATGAAATATTACCAGTAAAATTACATTTCCATAAATTATAAGTAATTTAACATCACTATGTACGGTATACCTTTTTTTTAACAAAGTGAGAGAGTAATCGAACTATTAAAGAAAAACGTTAAATTTGGCAACACTGTCAAAGATGTATAAATTTAAATGGATAATTTTGTCTGCTCCTGTATAATCCAGGCACATTGAATGTCAGTTTAAAGTTGGAAATGAACATTACCATGAGTTATTTTGCCCAAATTTCATTGTTGTCTTGGTAACGACTTAGAAGTCATTGGAATTTGTTTTTTAAACTTCTTTCTTTGAAGGCGAATAACTCCACAACGAAGCTCGATAGGAAAATTTTTTTTATGAAGTACTACAACCATTTTGAGCTTCCCTGTACACCCTTTCATTAATATAGGTACTGTATTTATGTTTTTCTTTTTTTATTTTTTATTATTACGGCTTCTGGAACAAACATCCTTGCAATGCAAAAATACATACATTAAATTATCAAGCTGAAGTTAATGTTGATCTGTATTCTCAGTTGTCAGTCACGGCTAGGAACAAAAATAATAATTAATTTCATTGATATGTAGAGGGTGATTCAGAACTTAACCAAAAAAAAATTCTGGATGTACAGGAGACGTCAAATTACAAATACAATTTTGTAAAGAAAAAATCAAAAAGGGCAGTTCGAAAATGATTTAAAAATACACTTCTGCACGGTACTTGAAACTGGTCCACTGTAAAACCTGACCTTGCAGAATGCGACTGGCATGGCGGTGTGATAAAAACGGACAAAAATATTCGCAAGGAAAGAAATAAATACAATTTTATAGCACCTATTTTATATCGGCAGATTCAATTGCTTTTGCCTTTATTAATTAATAAAATTAATTTGTGTTTTTAAATAATAAAATCATTTGACATACCCGATGTTACAACAACAATTAATTGTTCAAAATTTTATCCATCAACGTGTAAACACATTTGGGTCCGTCTTACTCAGTTTCTACGAACTAACCCAAATGGTGTCTTGTTTCACCATAACACAAATGCTTCACCATAATACAAATGTTGTCTTGCTTCACTATAATTTAAAACGATATCCATCAACTCTGAGTTGCTATACACGTAAACCATTTTTGACACCAACTACTAAAAAACTATTGTAAACTCCACAGATAACAGGTAAACACTATCGCAACGATGATTGCAAAATCGGATTTCAGTATTCAGAGTCGCTGAGGCCAGGCGGCTCTCCACGCGTATTGCGAATGACGCTAGAAACTACAGTTGTCCAGCTATGTAGTGGTTGAATGTACTATAACTTCAATAATTTTTTTTTCTCGGAAACTATTTTACAAAAATTTTTTTTACGATATTGACTCCATTTCTCATGCCGCATCTACTCCCGAATTTTTTTGGATAAGTTGTGAATCACCCTGTATATTAATTGTTTTACTTTGGACGAACTTAGTTCCTTAGAAGTAATACACACCCATATTTTACTTATTTATTGTAAAGTACCATCAGTAATCTACGAACTTAACGTGGGAAACCACCTTATTTAGAACTGCACACATTTACTCTCCCCATTCAAGTTATGCCTTGTGCCTTGTGTGGAATTGCTATGCTGCCGGGCATAACAGTGCGTTTGGACTATTCCTCTATGACAGGTTGAATAGATGGCATTCTGGATCAGCATTGTACGCCATCTAATTAGGGGATGGACTTTACGGTCGAACAACAAAGTCTGTAGGTTGCAATTATTGCAGTCACCGAATATGTAAGGTAACCAGAAACGAATAACCTTATCGTATCATTGCAATATTGGAGAGCTCTTGCACCACATGAGAATTAGCCGAGTTGTATTGTTTTTGAGTTTATTGGGAAGTATCAGTATCTAGAATTGAGTACACAGTATATATAGGTTGTAACCTAAAATCTAAAATTTGCAAAAAATGCTCAAACTGTGTTAAAAATTTTCGTAAAATATCATTTATTTCTCTGCACAATTTTTGTTATAGTTGGGTATTTAACTAAAACAAACTCAATATGATGCTCAATGCTCAATATGACAAAAGAAAACAAGTTAAATAAAGTTTAATTGAATTGCTGTTATTATGTGCAAAGAAACGTGATTTAATATGTAAGAAATCGTAGAAAACTTTCTATTTTAGATTTCAATGGCTATTAAAAATGAGTTCTCATTGCTTGTAGGTAAAGTCTTACACCTTTTCCAGATATATTTCAGAAATGGGCACAATTGGGCAATTTAATTCCAGGTAACCTCATTTTAGTTTCAGTATCTACATTTCAGAATTTTTAGTTACATCTCCATTTAGTTCCATTTTTTCGAATTTCGATTTTTGATATTAAAACTCAATTTTTCAAATTCTATAATGTTATTTAAAAAAATAATAAAATAAAATTTTGTGAAAAACAATAGAAATTTTTATCAATGAAAGAAAAAGTATGTTTCAATTATATGTGCAACCCTTTTCTATATCTCAGGATGGGACTTTTATTCTAATTTTTTATTTCGCAAATTTCATTCGAAATTTTTTCGTCGCGAAAACCTAGTCATCTAAAAAACGATTGAGATCATTTTTCATTCAATGTAGAAATAATAATAAGTATTCTCGTAAAGTAATTCTAAAAATTCTAAAAACTCCTGAATAATAAATCAAATGTTGTGAATAAGCATATAAAAATAAAGAATAAGCAGCTCTAAAAAAAGAAATTAAACTTAAAAAAATTATTAAATATTTTCTAAATCTCACCAATCTATTAAAATGATTTATCCTAATAAATTTAAAGAAGGTGAAGCAGCTATATTTGATGCTCTAAATAAAAATCATCGTAAAGATAATCTAGGTAAAATATTTATTATGCCTTTATTTAAATATAATCCACATCTTATTGTTAAAATACGCTCATAAGCAATATTAGCTAAACAAAATAAACCTGATGAACACAATCCATGATCTAATATTATTACTAATGAATGAATTCTCACACATTTAAATTTATAATCCCTCCTAATATTAATCCTATATAAGCAACAGAAAAATAAGCAATTAAAGACTTAATATCTCTTTATCGTAAGAATATTAAAGATACAAAAAATTTATTAATCGCATTAAACCATACCCAACTAATTTTAATATAATTCCAGCTAAAATTATAGACCCAGAGACTGGTACTTCTACATGAGCCTTAGGTTATCATAAATGAATAAAAAATATAAGTATTTGTGCGAAAAATACAAAATTTATACATATTATATAAAAATATTATTTAAATCATTTTTCATAAAATAATAATCTAACTCAAAATAATTCTCATAATAATAAAAAATTTAAACTATTATAGGTAATGAAACCAATAAAGTATAAAATAATAAATAAACCTCAGGCTCAATTCGCTCAGGCTGATATCCTCACCCAATAATTAAAATTAATGTTGAAATTATAATTTAAAAATAAATAAAATAAAAATAAATTCATTGGAGGAAAAGCTAAATATAAAGATAATATCAAATTTACTACAATAAATAAAAATTTTCTCTAGCTAAAATCATTGATCTACAAATTGAAAATCTTAATAAAATTAAAGAATAAAATAATATTGATAATAATTGAAATAAAAAAATAATAAAAAGTAAATATAAAAAAATATATTGTACTACCTGATCAAAACTTTGAAATAAATATTATTACTACCAAGTTGTTTTTTGATGAATCTGTCCAACTTTTCTTGCATTTCCTTTTTCATAATTGTTATTTTAAGTTTTATTTATGAATGTAGGTATACCTTAACTTTTGTTTTCCTTTTAACTTTAATTTTACATCATATTAATTTGCGGCCAGTTTCTATTGTTTTTTTTTACTTTTTGCAATTCACGATTATGTAGATGTCTTTTTACAGAATGACGCTGGGAAATGTGACATTTATATAAATTTTGCCAAATAAATGACGACTGCAAATTTTTCTACAATTCCGTTTAGAATGAAAAATTTTATAGGAAATTCTTCCACTATACCTACTGAATCTGTATTGAAATCTGTCATTCCTTTTTATACAAGTTTTCAGCTTCTTATGCACCTATGGCTTGATTAAATACAATCAAGTATTTCAAGTGTTGTTTTTTCGCACCTTTTCTCTCAGTTCTTAAAACTAAATACTTACTTCTATTTTTCTTACATAAAGACTTTCCTTGTAAATTCTTTACAAATATTTGTATGGGTTTGACTTTACTAAATGTTGGTTGGTCAGTACGCAGAGCGGATCAGAGTAACACTTACATTACGTACATGTCCATACATTGTCCAAATATTTGTAGATGCATTCCCATGGCTGTAAAAATATATATTATCCAAATAGATAATCACATTTTATCTACAGAATTCCATGATTCATCTAGATAAAATCATTTAGATAATGTTTAACACTGCCTATGGAAAATAACGCTTTATTTTTTCTTTAAAAAGGTTCATTGGTTACATAAGTTTTTATATCTAACAAAAGAAATGTACTCACATACCATACTAGTATTCTAGTATTGTACATTCCTGGAACTAATATCACACATTAATATACAAACATATTCACTAATCAAAATAAATTGTTGTGGTTGTTCCATTAACTAACTTATAGTGCTTCCCTTCCAGAACAGCCCGCCGATAATTCGAATAAATTCCATCTTCAACTACCAAATTAATCCCTACACAGCAAACTCCGCAATTGCGGGAACAGGGAAGTTGGTAACAAACGCTCCAAAAACAACAAATATCCTACCTAAACCGACTTAATATCGCCGTGAAGCAAAATTACGGAATGCAACCCACATTGTTACAAAGTTGCAGCGAAATTTAAAACAGACACGTTTTGCATAACCGCAGAGAACGGATCCGAGAGAATTCTGATCAGTAAAATATACTGCTTGGAATAATATACACATAGCGCAGAGTTTCTGATTGAATTAATTTTACTATAAGGTTTATTACTTTTTGGAGTGCTGGTAGAATTTTTATGGAAAATCCCGAGGACGTGATAGTTTAGGAGAGACTTTTATTAAGAGGCTACATGTTCGCGGTATGTACATCTAAAATGTAATTTAAAAGTAGTATGCAATAGTTTTCAAAAAGGGTGCTTTCATTTTTACAAGAGTATTCTTGTGGTGGAATAAATATGGTATATTTAATATAATCACTGGTTTATGTCAGGTGTCAAATGCCCGAGCACAATTGTGAACATTTTAATTTCTGGAGGTACATCAAAGTATGTTTCAAATAGGATGTCTAATAATTAAGATCTCTAGTATTCTTACTTTATTTGGAAGATATTTTAATTCAAATAAATTCAAGAAATTTTCCTAAAAATCCTATCCAATGAAGTGAAATAATGAATAACTGGTAATTAATAATTAATTATATTAAATACAAATTAAAAATGATAAGTATTACATATTTTTTAGAAGCATCTTGCATTGTTATTACTCTAATATAACCCTTGACAAAACGTATGTAACGTTACTGATTGTAAATAAAACTAATTTATGTTTTACAATAATTATTTTTATATAAATAGCGACAAAATTAAACCGTGAACAGTTTAAATTTAAGCAGAATCCCATCATGTTTCGAACATTTCCGAAGAGCAACGTAGGTTAGTAACCGATACTCATTGTACATTGTATTTTAGTTTTCGACTTCATCGGTTTAAGAGAGGTTGTTCGTAAAGTTATTTATTTCAGTGATTAATGACGGTACCTATAGTGTATTTTTGTGTTCTAATTTTTTCAAGTTTCTGTATGATATTGTGAATAAGCACGAATCAAGAAAGATATGGTTAGAACCTAATTTTTGTCAGCGGCAGAGAAAACAATATCAGATAGATTGTCCTAACTTATAAATACTGAATAAGAAAATATTTGTAGATTGGTTCAACATTACAAGATTACAATAGCTTTGAACGCCAATACGCTAATGTTGGACGTGAATAAGCTTAGAGAGTGAGAAAATTATTTTAAACGCCATGGAAAAAGATCCTGACACCAGTACTAGAAAATTAGCTACAAAATTTCAAGTATGTCATATGCTGTAAAAGTAAGGTGCGTAAACAGGTTGTTTACTTATTTTTGCGTGTTTCATTTATCATTATTGATTTCTGCTTTTCTGTTAGATTACTTGCTAACTACAATTTCATAGTTTATCTTATTTACAAGAATTAAATTTATTAAATTTTCGTCTGTGTGGGATGATATGGTTACTGGCGAACACCCACTCACTAAAAGTAACGCGCCAAAGAACAATACCTCATGGCGAATGGTTTGAAAATTTGCTTTTTATTAATATTTCCTTTAAATTATAAGATTTGACAACAATGCACAGCCCAGTTCCCAATTGTGTATGCCCTGCGACTAACGCGCGCCGCTGTTGAAGGTCACACTAGCTTGTCCAGCGGCGGGGCATGCATTATACTTAAAAAGATTTAAAAAATCAAGTATTCATGCGGAATTCGAGAAACTAAACTGTTGATAGGTACTTGTTTCTAAGGGTCAAAGATAGCATCCGTATAAATATGATCCCCATTCAATATTACACACTATACAGGGTGATTCACAACTTAACCAAAAAAATTTGGGAATATATGCGGCATAAGAAATGGAATCAATATCGTAACAAAAATTTTTGTAAAATCCTTATAGTTTCCGAGAAAAAATATTGAAGTTATAGTACATTCAACCACTACATAGCTGGACAACTGTAGTCTCTAGCGTCATTCACAACACACGTGGAGAGCCACGTGGCTTCAACGACTCCGAATACTGAAATTCCATTTTGCAATCGTCGTTGCGATAGTGTTTACCTGTTACCTGTGGTGTTTATAATAGTTTTTTAGTAGTTAGTATCAAAAATGGTTTGCGTGTGTAGCAACTCGGAGTTGATGGATATCGTTTTAATTTATGGTGAAGTAAGACAACATTTGTATTATGGTGAAGCATTTGTGTTATAGTGAAACAAGACAGCATTTATGTTAGTTCGCGGAAACTGAGTAAGACGGACCCAAATGTGTTTTCACGTTGGTGGATAAAATTTTGAACAATTAATTGTTGTTGTAACATCGGGTATATCAAATGATTTTATTATTTAAAGACACATATTAATTTTATTAATTAATAATAACAATAAAGGCAAAAAAACAGTTGAATTTGCCGATATAAAATATGTGCTATAAAATTGTAAGATTCGATCGACTTACCTGTAAGGAAGATCAATCTCAATTATTTGAGCATCGTAGTTCTTCTATGATTCATGTTGGTAGGTCTCACTTATACATGACGCGCGCACAGGTTTAAAGGAAAAAAGTGTTTCGTAACAGTCCGTTACTACTTATTGATAGCCAGCCAGTTCATTTTGTGACCGAACCAATCGCGCTGTGGGTAAAAAAAAAGAGTGGCGGGTGGGCCCCATCATAGAAGAACTACGATGCTCAAATAATTGAGATTGATCTTCCTTACAGGTAAGTCGATCGAATCTTACAATTATTTTTCGCATCTCCGTTCTTCTATGATTCATGTTGGTAGATGTTTAGAGTAAACAATTAGCGCGATTAAGTGCAGTCAAAAAAGTTTCTAAATTATGCGCTATTTTATAGTTTTATGATAAAAG
>NW_019416611.1:277175-326075 GCF_000390285.2 Anoplophora glabripennis | reverse complement strand
CACTACACGCCATACACAATAAGACAACATTTGTATTATGGTGAAGCATTTGTGTTATAGTGAAACAAGACAGCATTTATGTTAGTTCGCGGAAACTGAGTAAGACGGACCCAAATGTGTTTTCACGTTGGTGGATAAAATTTTGAACAATTAATTGTTGTTGTAACATCGGGTAGGTATATCAAATGATTTTATTATTTAAAAACACATATTAATTTTATTAATTAATAATAACAATAAAGGCAAAAAACAGTTGAATTTGCCGATATAAAATATGTGCTATAAAATTCTATTTATTTCTTTCCTTGGGTTTTTTGTCCGTTTTTATCACACCGCCATGTCGGTCGCATTGTGCGAGGTCAGATTTTACAGTGGACCAGTTTCCAGTGCTGTGCAGAATTGTATTTTTAAATGATTTTCGAACTGCCCTTTTTGATTTTTTCTTTAGAAAATTCTATTTGTAAGGGTACCCTGTACATCCTGAATTTTTTTTTTGGATAAGTTCTGAATCACCCTGTATATCTTAAAAATAACTTTTAAAACAATACTAACTTCTCCACTTAGTATGATACTTACTCATTACTTTACATTACGTTCGGAAAATTGCTTTTCCTGTAACGTTCAGATTCTGAACTGAATGCCTTCAAGTACAGTTCAATTTAAAATGTATAACCCGCACACTCGAAAGGCAGCTGTCTCTTCCACACAGTTACGAGATGAATATGTTTAATAGCAGTACTCTCCATGTCTCTTCATCAAAGGTAGACTGAGAATGTCGCGAGCGCATTCTAAATTACATCTGGAATGAAGTTGAGGGCTGGCGCTATAAGGATAATTATTGCACGAGAAAAGCCCGAAGCGTTGTCTTCACATCCAGATGAATAAACGAACTGTTTATTGTCTGGAGTGAAGGGAATTCAAATTACGTGGATATGTATGGAGTTTGGAATGGAGAGACCAACTCTAGAAATATTCCAGGGTCTCAGTTGAATGGCAATTTTTTTTAATGAAATTCTGACAGAGGTTCTTTGTTTTCTAGCAGAAGAATGAAGGTGCAAAATAATATACTGAACGTCAAAAATAAAATATTGGACCCAAATGGAATAGTAAAAGCAGAATGAATAATTGACAAATATCTATGGGCAGTTGGACACAAAGTAGTAAAATATGAAAAACTAAATATACTCGTACATTTTTAAAGAACCGAATATTAGAGTAAAATGGTACTCCATTTATACCAAATGATTTTCAGTAATTACAGTTCTTCATCGCAAGCAATATCCCACTCCATCCATAACACTTTTCTGTTAATTTCACATGCAAATATCTATTATTCACTTATATACAGGGTGTTAATTAAGTATATACAATAAATTCAACAGACGATTATTTGGACAACAAGTCCATATATACATTGGTCCGCAGATGCTTTGTTCAAGATAGGGGGTGTTAAACTTTTGTAAAAAAATTGCTATTTCGTAAATATTTTAAATACCCTGTACCCGATTTTGTTGTAATTTGGCAGTGTTACTTGTAGTGTTTAGGGGCTAATTTAACCCTAACTTGTTTTTGTTTAGTCCAGTGGCGTCCCGAGCGGTACCTTAACGAATATTTTTGACAAAAAATGTACGCCACCGACTTTTTTGTAATTTTTATATATTTTTAGGATTAAGCAACTAAAAATACAACTTTTTTGTCTCTTGAATGTTTTTCGTATCTTGATTAATTTTCGAAGAAAAATAATAAAATCCACTTAATTGCATATCCCTGGATCACACAGAAACATTATTAAAAATATTCGTTAAGGTGCCGCTCGGGGCGCCACTGAGTTTAACAAATCTAATCAAGTTAGGGTTAAATTAGCCTCTTAACAGTACAAATAACATTGCCAAATTACAACAAAATTGGGTAAAGGGTGTTTAAGATATTCACGAAATAGCAATTTTTTACAAATGTTTAACACCCTGTATCCTGAAAACGAAGCATCTGCGAAGCAATGTTTATATGAACTCAAATAATCGTCTGTTTTCTGTATTCTCATAAATTAGCAAAACATGATTTTAACCTAATCATAATAATTCTAAACATACTTACAGTACTTACCTATACGGTGACGGACTATTAGAATATTTCAGAGACTATTTCAATTTGAATTTTGAACATTTTATGCCCTAGAGTTTTAAGGAGTGCTCTCTTTAAATAAGATAATGCGATTATTGTAGCACTCCCGATTATACCGAAAGTCGCCATCGACTTGTTTATTTTAAATGGAATACCCTGTATATTTTTACATATTTGGATTCTACGCGTTTTAAATGGACATTTATCAAGCTTCCCTATATCCATATCTATTGATCTTCGAAATATTTCAATTCTTTCAAAAAAAAAAGTTGCTTTTCGATAGCCTAATTGAAAAATGCCTATTTTTTACATTGTGCAAGCTGAAGTATTAGTATTTGGGAGGGAGATAGGGGGATGCCTATAATTTATTATAGCTACTTTAAAAACTGTTTAACTTTACACAGGGTAGTTAAAATTGAGCCGCCAAAGCTTGGTTTTTCTAAATGGAAAACTCGCGTATATTTAAACAAAAACTGTTGTAGAATTTTACACTCTATCCATATTACACTCCCCTATTTATAATTTTTCATTAAACATTTTTATGATAAGTAATTAAAATGGCAAGCTTAAAAATAGAACAACCAGTAGGTATGTCATAAATCATCATTTGTTGTTAATCTGACAGTGATACTTAGTTAAATACTGATTTTAAAATAATGGGAAACAATACATATTCAAATACTGATATTTTAAATTCATGGGCAGTGCAATGGAATAGAAATAAAACATGCAGAATTTTTAATGAAAGATATCCCAATTTACCACCAATATCCAGAAAAAAATTAATAATGTTAAGAAATCAATTACAATATGGTCGAATTGGTGCAGAAAGGATTTTCCCGAAGCCAATAACATCTAATGAAGATAATGTGATTAATGTTTTGGCATATTTTAATACTTAACCGGAATCGTCAACTCGTTCTGCAGAATATGATTTATGTATTCACGATCTCCCATTCACAAAATACGAAAAGCAAATAATATGCATCCATACAAGTTCGATTTTCTTTTGCACTTCACCAGGTGACGCTGTGCAACGGAGAGAATTTTTTTGAAATTTTTAGACCCAACCCAAGAAAATCCAATTTTTTTACAAAATATCATATGGACAGACAAATCAAGAGAGAAGGTATCTTTAGCAGACATCATGCACAGTCATTTTTGGTCATCTGAGAATCCTCACAATTATCATCCGAGAGATAAACTGAAAATAAATTTTGTGTAAATGTTTTTTGTTTAGTTAAATACAACCAGATCGGTTTCTGTATTTATGAAGAAACTTTAAATGCCAACATATACGTAAATATTTTACAAACAGTTGTGGCAGAATTTATCGATGGTCTAGCTTTAAACCAAGTCAGAAGTAATCGGTATCAATCGAAATTGTGTGGAATTCTAGTCGATCAGCAAAGCCTCCCAGCGTTGGATTTTTATGTTTGGGGAATATTCTTGAGGTTGCGTTATCTGACGTTGATCAGTAACAATTTCTTTAGTTATTAAGTAAGCATTTTGATATTTATTTAATGTATGTACTTCCATGGAGTTATTTTTTTAATTTTAATTTTCCGTAAATATTATGAATTTTGTTGAATATTTTATGGGACTGTGCTCTTCCTTTGCCATGTGTGGCAGTATAAAGACACGCTCCAACAATCACTTTCATTTGCTATTCGACGATGAAAAATGTAACTGAAAATGGAAATGTAAATGTCTGCTGTTTGGCGTTAGTATAATTATAATTGATACCTATAATAATATTTTGAAGATTTATCTAAATGATATACAAAGTTCTCAACAGACGAACAATCATACTAAAAATAAACAGTAGATATAGAATAAAAAAATTTTTCGAGACGTGTAAAATTCTGCTGTGAATTATTCTTGTTCATTTTTCCCGAAAATAAGAGTACCTTCTTTTGTATTAAAAAAATATTTTCAATCCTTTTAATAAAACTTAAAAATTCGTTAAAACAACAAAAAATATTACTTATCCTTGCGCAAAGTGCCTCTCACCATGTTTTGTCGTTACAATTTTACCACACATCGTTTTAAAAGCTGCTCTGAAAATCTCATGTCTGTGCCAAAAACAATAACAACTGTTCAATAAAAAGGAATAAACATTTCCATTTATAATATTATTTTTATTTCTCCTAAATCATTTGTTATTCTGTGTTCGACAACCAAAAGTGGCATTAATCATAAAACTTCAAGAACACGATTTCGCTAATAAGAAATTGTTTCCAAATAAAATTAAACAATGTTTTCCGGTTGATGAATTCTGTATTATCAGAAAAGCCAAACCAAAATGAGTTTTTTCTAAAGTATATCCAAAGAATTCCTTGAAGAATCATTTAATTGTTTTTAATATGTTAAAAACTACAATAGGCCATTAAATTTTATATTTTGACAACTGCCATTTTATTAATCATATTGGCAATCCTAAATTAATTTGTAGATCATGGTTCTTGATTTTGCCCACAGTTTTAGAAAAACTTGGTATTTGTCTCCTGAAAAATGTATCTTTGAACCTGGTAACATGAAAGCGTAATAGAAAATAAAACATTAAAGCTTTTGAAAAGTTTGGCTAAAGAAAGCTGCGATGTTCATCTTCACAAACAAGTCAATATATCTAAACACTAAAGGCGACTATTTAAGAGGACAATGACTGGGTTGTGGCGTAAAAAAATGTAAGAAACAAGATACTTACTATTTATGTAATATATACGAGTACTGATGAATACAAACTAATTAATGTACAGTACTTATTAAATAATATTTAGTACATTTTCCAAGATACAAAAAGGATTTGTTATTTCTTATGTAAAGAAGGTTATGTAAATGTGGGTTCCACCAAACTATTTTTTGTGACCCTGACTACTAACTTACAGACATTTAAACTGCTTTAAAAGATTTAAAAATCTGCCACATTCAAGCTGCTATAACTTCTTAAGGCTAGGGTTATAGTACCTAGTTGAGTGTTGTGACGAACACATCAAACGTACACCATTCAGACTATGGCATAGTTTAAACGAATTTTTCTACACCTCTATTCGTATGTTTCTGACGTATTCTTAGAACAATAAATTCGTCAGAAAATGCATCCAGTGTAGTAGAATAATAATAAGACGGAATTGTTCGCTGTACAATTAAACTAAATTCATTTGTACCCTGCATAGTGGTAAAGTACTGGAGTTGGGAACGATGCCTGTAGTATTTCCATCATAGTCATATTATATTTAAATGAATTAAATAAAAGATACAATTTTTTCTGTATTTCCAAAAGATTTTAGAGAAATAATTTTAAATTAATAACAAATATCGATTTGTTCAGAAATAATAATATAGGGTGTTTGTGATTCAAATGTGTTTCTTCATACAGTTAATAGAACAGATATTTTAAACAAAAAGTTTCATGCTTGAATTAATACAATTGATACCATTTACTATACTTTGGTAAGGACTCCGTGAAAATTTGCTTTGCGAACTACTATAAACTCAATAATTGAATAACGTAAAATTTGAAAGGTCAGGTTACAGGATTAATTTGTTCCAAAGATGCACAAGACGGATTTATTTATAAATAAAACTGCAAACAGAAACTAATGAGTTGATAGTTCATTGAACCATCACGAAATTGTTGGAGTTCGCTGAACCGCGTTAAAATTATTGGTGTGCCTATCCAAGCATTACATTATTAACCATAACAGCGGGCTAAATTGAGTAGCCCCTTTGACCTTAATCATAATTTCCTTGCATTTTGTTATTTTTATACTCACCATAGTAAAAAATTTGTTTATTATTACGTTAACACGTGAATTTTTGAAGGCTTAAAACATTTTTGAGTTGCATGTCAACAGTATCTGGAAAGAGAAGAGAAATATGATTCCTTAATGCTCTTGAAAGTTTATAGTGTCATATGTACTCGTAGAAAGACGAAGTTTCGACGTTTCATTTGTTTGAGAGCAACTAAAGAATAAAGGCATCTATCCAGTAAAGTTTTGTCACATAATAATTTTCTTGATGCAAAATTAACCATGATGATGTCCCACCTTTAAGAAGACTATCTGAGCTTGAATAATATTACCTAAACATATTAAATAAACTGAGACTCTTTCGTCTGACATTTAAAGATTTAATAAACGTACTTTATAAGAGACAATCAATTTTTCTAACAAAAATATTTTCTAACAAAAAAATAAAAATTACAATTTACTTCAAATAAACTATTTCATATTTTAACAGGCAATATTTTATCAGGATATAGTAAAATAAAATAATGGTTTTGATGTTCCCTAAAGTATCAAGATTAAATATTGCTACAAGGTTCATTCCAAAGTAAACAGGACTTTTTTGACACAACCGATTTATTTTGTTAAAAATAGTTATTCGCATGGTCTCAAATCATGTCGAATTAGTGTTTTAGATTTTTGGCCGGAATGTCTCTCAGGATATCGGTTCAAGCCTTTTGATTGGCTTCTACGCCCACAAAGCGCCTTCCTTTCATGGAGAAATGCTTTTTTCCGAAAAGACAAAAGTCGCACGGTGCCAAATCGGGTGAATATGGGGAGTGGTTGGCAGTTAAAATGAGATTTTTAGTCTAAAAATTGGTTACGAGTGTCGATCGATGAGATAGCGCATTATCGTGCAACAAATGCCAGCTTCCTGCTGGGCGATATTCTATCGAATGCTTTGTGAACAATGCCCTTGGAATAGTAAAAGCAAATCAACATTGTCTTAACTTTTGACTTCTCTAAACAAGACTTATTGGGTTTTGGCTCGTCTGGCATCTTCCTCTCGGCACTTTGGCGCGTGGTTTCTGGATCATATTGAAAATACGTTTCATCACCAGGCATAATGTTGTAAAGGAGATTTTTGTCATTTTTGGCCTCCATGATGATGTCCTTCGAATTGAATTCTGAGCAATTTTTGGTCGTCAGTCAACTTGTGCAGAACAAACCGTTCACATTCTTTTCGGTAGCCGAAATGTTCGGCCAAAATGCGATAAATTGATGTTTTGTGATGCTCAATCCCATTTCCATAAGTTTTAATGAAGATTTTAGCCGATTTTTGATAAATTCAAGCACAATTTTGATGAAATCTGTGGTGATCACGGATTTCGGTTAGCTCACATGTTGCTTATCATTTATGTCCTCACGACCGATTTTAAACAGAGTAT
Organism: Anoplophora glabripennis; assembly: GCF_000390285.2. Lineage (NCBI taxonomy): Eukaryota > Metazoa > Arthropoda > Insecta > Coleoptera > Cerambycidae > Anoplophora > Anoplophora glabripennis. The sequence continues at coordinate 318,778 of NW_019416611.1, read as the reverse complement.
ACCACTCATAAACTATGCCACGAGATAAACAAGCATCACCATGAATTTGGTTCATCAACTGAAATTAATATTAGTTCCTTGTTCGATGCTCATTTTTGTACCGATGCGCGATGACACAAACATGATGTCACGCAATAATAATACCGTTTATCCTACGATTTCTGTAAAATTGTGTTTCACTTGCAGTTCCTTAATATGTCATGTGATATTTATCTTTGAACAGAGGTGGTGGTACCTACCGTCATAAAAGTTTCTACATTAGGTAGTAATAAATACTAACAAAGTTTAAACTATGTTAAAAAGGTGATGTCACAAAATATATTATAGTGTTAAAATCCATAAGTATGACATGTTATTTTTGTTTCAGTACCCCAAAACTAAATAAATTCTTGTTCAGGTTCTTCTTGGTCTTAAGTTGCTATACTATTAGTAGTTATCATTCTAGATGTACAATTAAACATGAAATATCCGTACCTTGGCAAAAATTCAACATTATCTCTAATAAATCTAATCGTCAGGGTGCCCAAGAAATAATAGGAAGTCTCTCGGATTTTTGGATGGGATTAAGGCAAAATAACGTCAGGAATTATATAGTTTATTTCGGGTTTAACCTATAGGATTATTAGCTCTTGAAGTTGAGTTGAACTATTTATTTGATATCCCGTTTTGGTGATCAGAATTGGCCCAGACCATGAGATTTAACACCATTGGACTTTTTTCTTTGGGGTTCTTTGAAATCAAAGGTATCAACGAAATTCGGCAGCATTTATGCAAAATGGTCATGGAAAATTTCGACAAAAGAGTTCGTATGTGTTAGCATCCGGTATGCTATTCCGTACATAACCCTATATGTATGAATCAATAACAAATTTTAGTACTTACTTATTATAGTAAACATTTCATTAACAAAAAATAAGATATTATTCGTACGAAACTAATTTTATTACAATATACAGCAATTTGAAATAATGGAGGCAATTCTGAAAAAAATATATAATATAAGTATGTCGCAGACTAATTGCAAATTCAGATTTTTATAAAATGCCTGGGCGTTTTATAAATGACTAGGCAAATTGTAAAATAATGTGTAAATACAATTTTTTAACAATTTGACGAAAAATTTAGGCGTTTTACAAAACACTGAATGGCTATAAGTCTTATTGTAAAATGAACGCAAAAGCCATTATTTTTACATTCTGGCTAGAATAACATATTCAGACGTAGGTATTATAATGAGATTCCTCTCGAGGTAGACGAATTGTAAGGCAGGCGCAAATTTTTAATTTTCTATTTTCTAGGTTAGTTTTTCACTTCATGATATGAGCTTGTACCGTGATGTGACATGTAAAATAACGCTGAATGAGCAGTATTTTTTTGCTATTTTCAATTGAAAAACTTGGGTTTCAAGATGTTAGAGGACTCGAAAGGGAGCTTGTTCAAATAAACATAATACATAATTTTGTACTTTGTATGTTTGGAACTTAACATATTTTTAAAAAAATTAAATGTAAGAATTAGCGTTTATTTTTTCATGCCATATTATGTAGAATTAAAAAACACTTTTTATTTGTACGCAATATTGTAGGAACTAGCAATAACATAAATTGATATTTCACGAAATGCCTAATTGATTTTCATTCATTTACAAAACGACTGGAGAAAGTCAGCCATATTCTGATGAAAATGAAAAGATGCAATTACTATTCGACGTTTCATAAAAAATCTAAAATTTTCAGTCAATTTGTAAAAAAATTGTATTTACACATCATTTTACAATTTGCCTTGTCATTTATTAAACACTTAGGTATTTTATAAACGAAATAAATTTGCAATTAGCCTGCGACATATACAGGCTGTCTCCTAAATAACGCCGCAAGCCATAACTCCGTTATTTATAGTCTGATTTTAAGTTGTTATTTATTATTGTGCAGATTTATTTTCTGAATCCAACGATGTATATGAACTTTACTTTTGTAAAGCACTTATTTCAGAAAAGACGACAAAATATTTGTCGATATCGCATTCGGCTCCCGGCCACTGATTCATGACAAATGTATTTTAACTAATTATCTGTGCCATGGAAAACAAAAAAATTATACAGCAAAGCGAGTAAAACTCAAAAGAGAATTTTGTAGTTAACAGAAAAGAAACAATACAATGAATATATATTAAAAGAAAAACAATTTAATTAAATACATTAACCATTATACAAAGTTCAACACGAAATAACATTAATTAAACACAAAATACATTAAACAAAGAGCAACAAACACAAAATAACTAAAGAAACAAATTGTAGCCGTCATCTATTGCCTGTACTTTTTGAGGAATGTGTGGATTGAATTTGTGCTTTTTCAATACTGTATGTACAGTTCTCTTTGATGCTCCATTATTATTAGAAATTTCCCGAATTGAAGTTCTTGGGTTTTCTTCAACGTTAAGAAGATCATTGAACTCGATGTTTTCATTAAATTAGAGTTCTTCTCGTTTTGGTTTCTTAAAAGCACCATCCATAGTTTCTCAAATTTTCTTCAAGTCTTACAAATCTACGTGGTTCTGGAACTTCTCTGTGAAGAAATAGTTCTCTGTAAAGGCGGACTCCTGCACCATGATTTTTATTTCACCGAAAGTATACCTGAATCATGTCATTGATTATTACTCATGTTTTGCACTGTTGAGCTTACGTATTTCAATAAATGACCTACTATAAATGACACAGAATGAGTATAACGCATAAAAAACTGGGACACGAACGCTAAAATGATATTTACTTGCTTTGTTATATTATTTTTTGTTTTCCAGGCACACATGATTAGTCAAAATATGTTTGTTGTCAATTAAGCGACCGGGCGCTAATAACGCGGTATTTACTAATATTTTCATGCTTTTTCTGTAATACATGTTTCACAAAAGTAGACTTTATATAAATAAAAAGAAACATATTGCCATTTGAAAAAAAAAGTTGACTATCGCTTTTTAAAAAAAAAAATAATTATAATAAATACGCCCCAATAGGCTCACTCTATAGTGTATTTAGGGCCATTTAATATAATTTGTTTTTTAACATCAGACTATAAATGACGGAGTTATGGCTTGCGGCGTTTTTTAGGAGACAGCCTGTATATGCTTTTCAAAACAGAAATTAGGCACATAAGTATGAATTAGTGTCAAAATCTCACTGCACTTTTTTTAAGTTAAAATCGTTGGTCTAAATTTTCTTCTGTTGCGGTAGGTAGCCTCATGCTTCAGTTAGTAAATCATCATAATTACTTTTGAATTTTGACATAAAGCTGTCCAGAGTTGACCACACTTCTGAAATATATATTAAATTACTCACAACAATATTTTATATTGCCTTGACTCTCGGTAAAGCATGTTTATTGAATCAATTTCCTATTTCCAAACTTTGTCCCTCCGTTCAACTGTAAAACGAAAATAGTAAAGCTCTCCCTGTTGTCGATCCGAAGTCGTTCATCTGGCAAAAATCGAATCCAGAACGAAAGAATGTCTCACGCGATGATTGTGTGGACTCTTAGACTTTATTCGAAAGTTATACTTGGCATTCCGTCGAACTTTGAGATCTCTCCTCGCCCTGCGCCTCACAGCTACGTCGTTGGCCGATAAGGGTTCCTCGAATTCTTTTTAAATTGAGATTTTGATTCCAGGTATCTTTTTCCTGGTGATCAAGTGGTAGTAAATCACATTCAAGCATGTTGATTTATTCGCCGATAATAGATCCTTTCCCGAGAAATGTATCTCTGCAATTTTATTACATAATGATTAGGCAGGTCAAACAAATATTATTCTTGCATCATTTTATGATGAAAATTTAATAGGAATATATATCCTAAATGACCTCATTTTTTTTTTAAATACAGGCTGTTAAATAAAAAGTGTATTATATGCAGTATGTACTCAGATGGGGTACCGCAATTTTTTTATTCTTGATTTTTCGAGAAAAAGTTATTTTGATAAAAAGTTTTGCTTATCATTGGAAGTCATGAACAGTAATCAAATATTTAGGTAAAGGGCGTCCAAAAAATTTCAAAATGTGAAATTTTCCCCAACCCAAGTGCCTTTAATTATTATTTTCGTTAAAAACTGTATTTAACAAAATTGTTCGAGAACTCAACAAATGCTTAAAAAAAAGAAAAATTACATTTTGCAAATAAAATTTTTTAACTACCTTATATATTATATAATTACCATGGATATTTCCTTATGAATGTCATTTTATTTATTTTTATTAAGTGCTGACCGATTAATTTTTATTAATAATGCTAACCCTGGAGCAACAAATATCTTGTGCGATGTTATGGAATCGGTACTGTTTCATATCGATATGCAACGCAAATTTTCATTGAAAAGTATACAAATGTAACTGTAACTCGTATAGTAGTTCGCAAGATAATTATAAAATTCGACACCACTGGTGATCTAAAGAAAATTAAAAAGATAAAAAAAATAAAGTATTGTACTAGATTTCTCGAGAACTCACTGCACAAACTAATCTGTCCATATGTTCTGTCGTATCGATTTTAATAAATGTGGATTCGTGGAGCTTTTAAAGAGTGACCGCAAAAACAGCATATTTTTAGCCTATTTTCTCACCCTTGTCAGAGACCTTAAAAAAAATCCTAAAAATATTCTGCGTATGTCAAATTATTGGTAATCAAGATGAGCATATTTATTAGTTTTTCGAAAAATGTCGAATATCACCCCTAATTAGGGGTTGATATGATGTCGCAAAACTGAAATATATGATTAATATCAATAAGAATAAAAGCAATTCTAATTGTATTTTTCTATAAAATAAAATCTTACAAATAGGAAATAATTTATTTTCATGGTTAATGAGGGCGTTATATAGTTGTAAGTCCACCCTTAAATTCGCTGAGGGGCCTAAATAATCCCCTAAATACGGAAAAAATAAAAAATTACTTGAAAAATCTAGGAAAAGTACTAGGATATTCTAAATTATTAGAAATTCAAATCGTGTACTTCTCACTTGTATCTATAAGAAAACCACCCCTGTAACGAAGGGGTGAACTACCCCCGAACGTGATAACATACGAAAATATTATAGCGATATAAAAAAACTGTCGAATATTTTATAATAGATCTTACTATTCTCATCAGAAATATTAAACTGACTTGACCTAATTATTCCAAAATCCCAAAAATTCCCCCAAATAGGGGTGAAATCATCCACTAAACATAAAAAAATCAAAAAATATTTGAAAAATCTTGATTTTTCTAGTAATTTTTTATTTTTTCCGTATTTAGGGGATGATTTAAGCCCCTTAGCGAATTTAAGGGTGGACTTACAACTATATCACGCCCTCATTAATCATGAAAATAAATTATTTTCTGTTTGTAAGATTTTATTTTATAGAAAAAATACAATAAGAATTGCTTTTATTCTTATTGATATTATTCATACATTTCAGTTTTGCGTCATCATATCAACCCCTAATTAGGGGTGATTTTCGACATTTTTCGAAAAACTAAAAAATATGCTTATCTTGATTTCTCATTACCAATAATTTGACATATTATGCAGAATATTTTTAGGAATCTTTTTAAGGTCTCTGGCAAGGGTGAGAAAATAGGCTAACTTTGCCGTCACTCTGTTTATAAAAAAAAAAAAAATAATAATAATAATAATAATAATAATAATGCTNAAATATATGAAATAATAATAATAATAATTTTATTCCAACGGACTATACAAGATAGTATGGGAAACTGTCAAAGATGCAAAATTTAAGTGTGTAGGTGCGTTACATAATATAAAATCAGATAGAACATAAAACACATATCACAAGTCAACTATAATAGTAAAATTAAAAATACAAATAAATCATAATACAAATAACACAGATAATGACCAGAAGACGAAGAATGCAAAATGGAGAATATAATATAAAGAATACAAAGTAAAGCAAACTAAAGATAAATAAAGAAAAATTAAGAACTATCACAGCGTCATGCAGCCGTGCAATCAATATGCAGAAAAAGTATTAAGCATTAAATATTCGCATACAGAATAAAATGAATTTTCCATTAAAAATTGTTTTAACTGGTTCTTAAATTTGAAAAAGTTTTGGATTTCTTTAAGTTTTACGGGAAGTTTATTATATAATTTTATGCCAATATACCTGGGATTATTCTCATATGTAGACAGGTGATGTTTAGGGATTACAAGTGAAAAACCATTTCGAGTATTATAATTGTGGAAATCATTGTTTATCGGAAATTCATTCATATTTAGTCTAACGTAAATAATAACTTCAAGTATATATAAACAAGGTAACGGTAATATTTTTAAAAATTTAAAATAATCACGACACGATGTTCTGTTAGAGATGCCAACAATGCATCGAACAGCTCTTTGTTGCAGTTTGAAAACCCTATCCAAGTTATTCCGCAATCCCCAAAAAACTATACCATAACGCAATCTGGACTCAAATTGAGAATGGTAATATGACATAATAATCTCTCTACTGGTTATATCTCGATAGACGATATAGGGCAAAACATAAAGATGATAATTTATGACACACAAAATCAATATGAAATTTCCAGTTTGATGCACTGTCAATATGTACTCCAAGAAACTTAGTTGTAGGTACCTGTGCTATGGACTTATTAACATCTCGTAATAAATAGCTTTTATTAATATTTAAATATCTAGGAGTGAAATGGATAAACATAGTCTTTGATGTATTTAAATGAAGCTTATTATCTTTGAACCAACGAGAAAATTTATTTACTATACTTTGCATGTTCTCCATTGCCTCATTCATATCATCTCCGACTGAAAGGTAGGTGTTATCATCCGCATAAATAATTAGATTTTCTGTTTTGTGATCTACATCAACAATATCATTTATAAATATTAAGAATAATAAAGGACCAAGAATTGATCCTTGTGGAACTCCAACACCTACGATCAAATTTTCCGATCTGTTCCCATTAATGTCCACACATTGTTTCCTATCATGTAAATATGAGCTTATCCAATACCCACTTTTCCGCGAAGACCATATGAAGAGAGTTTGTCTTTGAGCATGTCATGATCTACAAGGTCAAATGCCTTGCTCAAATCCATAAAAAGTGTGCAAGTTGTTTTATTGTTATCTATGTTACTATAAACAAGATTCATAAGCTGGTGCAAAGCGGTATGTGTACCCTTCTTTCTTTGGAACCCATGCTGGGATTCCGTTAATATATTGTGATCAGACAAGTACCCATATATTTGATCAAAGATACATCGCTCAAGAATTTTAGAAACTGAACTAAGTAATGAAATTGGTCTATAATTTTCGGTTAAGCGTGTATCATCTTTCTTATATAAAGGAACAACACGAGCAGTCTTAAAAATATCCGGAAATATCGCCATCTCCAATAACATATTTATTAAATAAGTAAGAGGTTGTATAATAAATTCTGAAATAATATGTCGCAAAATATTTGAGGATATTTCATCAAAACCACTCGACATTGACCCCTTAAGTGACACAATGGCATTATAGGCACAAGTTGCCGACACAGGTTGTATAAACATTGTAGGATAGTTTTTATTTACAACAAAATTTCTGTTCATTTTTATTTGGTCATGGTTCACATATTTTTGTGAAATACTGACAAAATATTCATTGAATATGTTAGCAATACTATAAGCATCACGGACTACTTCAGTATTAAATTTAATTTCTGGTACTGTTTGTTTATCACTCGGACTACTTCAGTATTAAATTTAATTTCTGATACTGTTTGTTTATCACTCGGACTACTTCAGTATTAAATTTAATTTCTGATACTGTTTGTTTATCACTCTTACCCAAGGTGTTATTAATAATATTCCACGCCGTTTTGCCTTTGTTATTAGATGTTTTAAGTTTTTTATCGTTATACATTTTTTTAGCTGCTAGTATGACTTTTGTATACACTTTCTTATATTTTTTGTAATATTCTTTATCCCTAATATTTTCAGTATGTATCACTGTTTTATAAAGTTCTTTTAGTTTTTCACCAGATACTTTAATACCTCTCGTAATCCAACCTTTTCTCGTTAAATGTGTATTTACCTTCTTTTTTAATGGAAAATATATATCTATATAATATTTAAGGATACCAATAAAATTCTGAAAAGCTTCATCAACCGTAGATGCTTCATATACATGTGACCACGATTCAGATTTCACCCAGTTATAAAATCTGTGACAGTTCTCTTTACAAAAATTACGGGAATGTATTGGTTTATTTGATACTACATTAGTGTCAATTTTAACAAAGGTATTTAGAAATTGTGAAGAATGATCAGACAGACCATCGAAACATACAGAAATACTGGTATCTTGAAAGTTATCATTAAACAGCTTGCATACATAGTCGACTCGTGAAGAAGATTTATCAGTGCGTCTAGTAGGTTCATTAATTTGAAATGTAAAGCCGTATGATTGCATAATATCACATAGCTCATGTTTTTCACGTGTATTATCTAAAAAATCTATGTTAAAATCGCCGCAAATTATAATATTTTCATGTTTTTCTCTAGAAATAAAATTTTCAAGAAAATCTGTTAGTTTTTGTATAAATAATTTATGATCCACTTTATCATCGGCCGACCTAGGAGGTCTATATATGCACACAATTTTAACAGTGGTAGAAGAATTTACCTTCAATTGGGCACCGCAGACTTCAAAAACTTTTTCAGTACTATAGCGAATACACTCTGATTGATTGATTTGAAGCCAGCAGTATATTTATTCTTACATAATATTATAACACCACCATTTTTATATTTTATTCTCGAATAACTACTGACAATAAAGAAATTTTCAAAATGTAGTAAATCTAATTCTTCTTCTTTTAACCATGTTTCAGACAGACATATGACATCTAAGTCATGCATATCCAAAAAAGTTTCCAACATCTCCAACTTATTTCTTAAACACTGAATATTTTTATGACCTACTTTAAAATGAAACATATTGACCAATGAAGGTAATTGCTATTTTACATGCTTAAATTTTTGTCTTTCTATGTCAATTTTTTTCTGAAAAACTACACATTTCTTGTGATCAAACATAGAATGGTGTATATCAAAATCTAGCGTTAGATTCTTATTCGCTTCTACACAGTTTGCACAAATTATAACTTCATTTTTGCAGTCATCTTTTGAGTGTTCACTGCTTCCGCATCTAACACAACTCACCTCGCTTTTGCAGTCCTCTGCCTTATGGTTATATCCACCACACTTAAAACACCTGAAGATTCTTACGTAGTCAAAAACTCTGCAAGCGGTTGTCCAACCAATACATAAATATCCTTCAGCTAATATTTTGGAATGAGAAATTGGATCACACTACAAAATAGCTTGATAACGTTTTCTCATTTTCTTGAAAACCACTACTTTTAAATCCATATCCGGATGTTTTAGAAAACAGTTTTGTTTTGAAATACAAGAAACTAATGCTTGCTCATCTAGTTCTTCTTCAATGTCAACAAATTTTATACAAGGGTTTTTTTGTACAGGTATATTTACACTGTACTGTCATCCAAGATTTCTTTCAGCTTCACTTTTAATTTTTTCAATTTCCTCCTTAGTTTTACACTTAATTAAAATTCCTCCATCTCTTACATTTTTCATTTCCGTAATTCCCACTTCCATTTCGCTAGGCTTTAATTTCTTAATAATAACTTCTTTCGTTTTACTATTATCTTGTTTCCCTTTTGGCTTTATATATATGATACTTTTCAAACGTTGTACACAAATCGAACAATTTTTTTTACTACCCCAAAGAAAACTTTAACCCGTTATTATTTCTGATGTTTGTGGAGCGTTTATGTTCTGTTATTGATTGTGATTAATTGATCTTTGGGGGTGAACTTAGACCTTTTTCTAAAATTAGTATTGTTTCTGACTGTAATAACCTTCAAAATCAGTTAATAAAAATTAGTCAGTGGTGTCTGAAAAATAGTCTAAATGTAAATGATTCTAATTGTAAGATCATGTCCAAACCCTAATAATTTTTTTTCAAGTTGTATTAATTCACGTATGCTTCACATCTGTTGCAACGCAGTGACAACTAAAAATCTATTTATTGGTCAGTGGTCACTCTTCAAGCACCATCTTCAAATGATATACATATCAGCGTCGGCATATAAAATGCATTAGGAACAAACCGTAAGTAGTAAATTTGATAATATTGGCACACTAAAAACTTTTTACTTTTCTTGTGTCAAATCGGGATTTGAATATTGAAACATTCTTTAGCCTTCAAGCTATCCCATGCATAAACTTGGTTTAGTTAAAATTCAAATAAAGTTTTTGAAGTATGTTAGTTTGAAAATGATTGTAAAAAATTATAATATAAGTATACCTGATGCATAGAGGGGCATCAGGTTTTTAATTAATTTTGTCACATTAAATTTCATGTAGTAATTTAGAAGCAGAAATACGAAATACCTAATGTGTTTCTCACGTAAATAAATATGTATATTATTTTGTTAAAAATTAGTTAATAACGTTAATATAGGCATTGAAAAAAATATAGCTTGTCAGTTTGTATTATTTTTAGAGCAGTAACGCCAATATTTTGTTTTGTTTTTTTGTTTTACGAGACAAGCGATACCAAGTTTGAAATCTATATCTAAAATTCCTATAAGTAGTTATATTTTTTATGCAATTTTTAAAGAAAAATAGAGCTTTTAAAAAATCCAGTTGTTGCACTTGTATACTAACTTCTTATTCTGTTTTTATGGCACATTTTTAAATTAAGTTCAATTCTTTCGCTCATACACTTAGGTAGGTAGGTACTTAAAATACTTTTTCATAATATATTTCGAACATTACCTATTTTACCTGTTTAATAATGGATGTAGTGGATCCATTTGCTACATAATTTATTATCAGCCATTAGTCTGTCCAATTCGTCTTTTCATTCCACGTAAAAATTTAATAACATCACACTTTTATAGTCTGAAATAAAACTTCTCGGATATTGTTTTGATTTTATTCTTTTTATTATTGCAACCTAATCAGGTCTCATGCAATAGAATAGTGAATTGATATCGCTTTATGAGAAAATCACAATAAAAACGCTATAAATTTTAATACGTCGATAAGTTCCAATTTCGAATAATTCAGCTTTGTGACTAATGGGCGTCAGGTACTATAACGATCGATATAGTCGTATAAAGTTTATATTCAATACGGTTAATTGGGTCATAAGTATTTTAAAAATACTCGGGAAATGGAAAAATGAATAACCATTTAAGAACAGGGTAGGTTTTATGCTTCGTTTGGTATAAAAGCTTTTTTGTTATTATTTCTCATTAATACTTTATTAATATGGTGTTGTCGGTGGAAATATCTTTTATACCTACCGCCGATAATAAGGTGTATTACTAAATTCAGCATAAAGCCAATCCTGATATGTTTAGTTAGTTTAATGGTCTGTACAAAAATGACGTCATTAAATTCTGTTTTACTGGAATTTACAGGATCAGTAAATAAATAAGAATTTGATAAAATGAGAAATGTCAAACCGAAACTAAAGTAACAAAATTTAATACCTAAGAAGTTAAATCTATAGATAAATTACATGCATATAAAATAAATGAGCTAAAAAGATATGCAGAAATATTAAATGTTTACTTTCAATAAAAATTTAAATTATAATTTTCACAACTAGCGATGAACAAAAAATATATTAATTGGACAATTTGTTCAATGGTGAACAACATCATACGAGCTCCATTTCATAACAAAGAGCATAAGGTTGGATTTGATTTTCACATAGATTTGGATAAAAATCCACAATGCAATTTAGATATCGGAATTATTAAAATTTTTCTAACAAGTAATAATCAAAGTTTCCATATCTAAAAGAGTAAACTGACTTGTTATTGAATCATTTCTGTTAAGAATACGTTCGTATTGGTAAATCTAAAAAATAAACACAAAACAAATTTTATTGATGGTAACAAACACAAAAATCGCGAAAATTTCAATAAAAGACCGGGATTTGGAAAAATAGTTGTAACATTTGTAAAGAAGTTGTTATTAGGACAATATTTATGTTAGAAAAATAGTTGTAAAATTGTTACTTATTGAGATGTGAAAGTGAGAATAGCATAAACTACTCATAAAAACTTCATCGTAACTAGTCCGGAACTGTAATTACTTTTAAAACAATGTTGATATAGACCTATAATTTGTAAAAAAAAGTTTCCATACAGTATAAAATGTTTAGAATATTGACAGAAAAATCCATGATAGTCATTTGTTTGATCTACATTTCTATAAACAGTCCACAAACAGTCGTGGATCTGTCGAGGAGAGTCGATAATCAGTGGATTTTGAGTCAAGTTCAGACGTATCGAAATGTTGCTGAAACAAAATAAATTAGTAAATTTGAGTATAAACCTATAAAACTGCAAAGCAGTGAAATTATACGAAAATCAAACTGAAGTGTACGTGCAAAAATAAAAAAACAAGTTTACCTCAGAACCAGTAGAACCCGAGTAAGGTGAAAAAATCAAAATCAATCAATTTCTTGATAATCTTACCAAGAAATTATTAAGGAAAATCTTAAGGAAAACTCTCGACTAAGCAACGTCTCGTCAGCTGTCAAAGATCGGAGGGAGATTTCTAATGGTAAATAAGCCAGAGTATGCAACTTTCAAAACATAGAACACGAAAAGCTGATGGTGGTTTATCTAACACTGCAAAATAAAGTGGATACAAAATACCCAGAAGCCCAAACAAGGACCAGAGAGAAGCAATCTGTCCAGCGCAGTGGTTCAAAAAAAGCAAGAGTACACAAATCATCAGAAACTAATAAAAGTGAGTTAAAATAAATAAAAAATATAGTAAAAAGTATTACTTTTTTCCAATTTGAATATATTTTTTATATTACAGCGGTATATTATAGTCACAGGAAAAATTGTNGTGAGTTCAAATAAATAAAAAATATAGTAAAAAGTATTACTTTTTTCCAATTTGAGTATATTATTTTATATTACAGCGGTATATTATAGTCACAGGAAAAATTGTTAGTATATTAGGTATGTGTCTTTTTTTCACAAATGTCACCCCTCGCATTGAAATCTATTACTTTTATCTCATATAATAAATAACTTACTCTTGTAAAATATATAAACGTGATTTTATTATCGTCAAACATTTGATTAAATTATGCTGTGGAGTTCATAAAACTTATAACCGAATGTTTTTCCACGGAAATTATCGCCATAGAAATATTTCTGCAAAAAAATCACATTTCCGATGTCACTAATTTTGCGCAAATTGCGACATTATCAAATTGGAATCTGTGTGTTTATTATAAATTAAATTCAGTGAGAAACTACTATTTATAATTTACAGTGTAAATTATAAATAGTAGTTTCTCACTGAATTTAATTTATAATAAACACAGATTAATTTACAGAAACAAAAATTGCGATAACTTTTGACCCTTAGAACCTGAAAGGTACTTTGTACGCGAATTAATGGAGCATATTGTGTAATTAGCACGTTATTTATTTATTTATTTACTTAATTTATTTATCCAACGTTAAGGAAACCAAATACAAAAATATGTGAAGATAACAATAATATTACAATAAAAAAACACAAAAATGCGAAATAATGATACCTATATGTTAAAAAAAGTATATTGCTAATTTGTCATTACATACTTAACTGAATCTTTGTCTACTGACACTATCAAATTTCCTTCAATTTCCGAGAAGATAAAATAAAATGTAGTTTAAAAAACTGAACGTTCGAAAGTGCAGCTCTATATTATAATTTTTGTCATGTCAAATAACTTTTTTTATACATATAAAAATGTTCTGATTATCGTAAAGAAATTTCATACATATAGTAGTGAAATATTCCTATAACTCAATTTATTTTCGATTTTTTAAACAATTCAATTACAAAAAAGTTAACATCATTTTTGTATACATACCATATTTAGGTGTGTTACCTTGTTTGAACAGAAATTTTAAACATATTTACCTAACCTAACCTAACCTAACTGAAAAATTGGAAATTAGAGAAGAATATCACATATGCCACTTGGTTCTACGTGAAAAACTGATATGGCATATTTAAAAAATAAAAAATGTTCGCAAATAAAAAACCTATTTGACATCAACCAAAAATAAAGGACATGCTGTATCTTTCAAACGAATTACGATATCGAGATGCGGTTTCCCTAGTTAAATTTTTGTCGAAAATCGAACATAATCTATTTCGACGGGGAATACGAGAAAAATGTCGAAGAAATTTAGCTAAGAACATCACTAATAACATTTTATCAAATACGAAACAAATTAAAACCTAAAATTTTAATAACAGAAAACTAATTTTTGGTCCTTTCATATAAATTTTTGATAGTGATCATTAGATACAAGAATTTTGCAGTAGATACAAATAATACACGGTCGATAGCCGCACGGTATAAGGCGTCAGTACTTAAATCGTTGTCTCGATCTGCCCGGGTTTCGAATTCCGCGGCCGGTAGACCGTAGATTAGCTATGCTTGTACGGAGGATTGGCACCCTCTGTGCAGGTATGGTAGGGTGGAAGAATGTTGGCTTGTGTCAATGTAAGAGATTGACACCGGTTAGCATTTGACCACCCCCCTAAATAATGAGGTTTTCCAGGTTTCCCTCATTCCTGCACTGAATAGTGATTAGGGTCTACCAACATAAGTCGTTCCTGGGCGCAAATGCGGCCTACGTAATAATAATATGCCGCCTCCTCTCCCGCACAAGTCTCCGACTTCTGGGCTAATTCTCGTAGTTATAATGAGGAGTAGAGATATTATTATATTATTATATTATTATTGACAGAGAAGTATTAAGCTAAAATCATAAGGAAGCAATTAATGTAGTGTGAAAGTCTATCCCTGGTATATAGTCCAAATTCTCTTTGTCTAATTACTTTCTATCTCTTTCTCTCTATTTTTCTGGATAGATGTGGATGCAGAGACACAGGTCTAGTTCTGACAATTTAATGTGCATCATGATATCATCCCTTTTTATAAATAATTATACAAGATGTTAGGGAACTATGAATAAAAAAATAATTTAGCGATTATTCTACACTTTCAAATAATAGTACTAGTCTCTATAAGCATCTTTCGAAAACTCAATATTGACGGAGTTACACAGCCACAAAGTAATTTTTTTAAATAAATATCCTGGCCATAACTATTTTTCAAATAATCAGTTTCTTCAGTTTTGATATGCTTGTTATTGGTAACAAATTAACTACTTTTATTTAAGTCTTGTTTTTACAATTAAACAGTTGCAGCTTAAAGATCATTAAAATATCTTACAAAAAGGATATACTTACTGTTTTCCGAAAAAATTAACCGTTTCCCAGAAGAAGCGCATTGAATGTCTAATATCGCTCTTAAAAGCGATTAAAATTTACAGACAGAGGTACAAATGAGGCAAGATTAACATAAAAGAAAACTTAGTTTTATACCTATAATTGCAATAATTACTTGCGAAATTTAAAAGCGGTGGTAATAGTAATTTATCTACATTATCGAAATATTGTGCCAAACTATAATTTTCTTTAGGTTGCGCTTAATGTCATAGAATTGGAGCAAGTGGATCTATTTGTAAGATATTGTAATTTTTTAAGAAATCGCAACTTGCAAATAAAGATCATATAATTTTTAGGACTTTAAGATGTTTATCACTTCCATTTGTAGGTACCATTTCTTTCGAATAATAAATATACTTAATTAAAAAAATCGCTCGACTGGAAACGGCTATGCACTGCCTTCACAAATGATTACAAAGCCACGTGACCAGTAATTTTGTTTGGAACAGTAGCTTTAATTTCCTTCACCTTATCAATCAATTAAATTTCGATAAAATTAAAAAAATATATTGCAATAAGACATTAAAACACAACATTCTGATCTATACACGTAACGGTTTGTCATTGTAACTTTCGTTACCAGCCCTGCAATGTTGGTTGCCTAAGCTTGGCGATCATACAGCTTCTGACTTTATGAAGGCTCAATAGCAATTAAAAAGATAATAAATCAATTTGAGATACATATTATAACTCCATTAATATTGTACCTGCTTGTACGAGTATCATTATTTTTATGAGTAAAATCACCCATTAAATTATTTCCAGACCCACTGGGTATGTATGAACCATACAACAGGAATTAAAAATATGTGTTTACTTACATATTAATGCTTTTAACACAAGCGTATACGTTTACCTGTTACCTCAAAACACTACAATGATAAATTAACGGCTGAAACGAAAATATTAACTGATCAGATAACGTTAACATGATTACTTCATTAGGACACGAAATAGTATAAAGCAGACAATGTATTTAATTTACTAATATTTCCCTGGTCGTGTCATATATAGACATAAAATTAACATCACGTAATATTTCCTATTACTTAGCCAAAAGGAAGATGAAAATCATATCGCTACATTAGATAAATGTGAAAGATAATACACGTTTAGAATATTTCCATATCTACATGGAATAAGGTTACAAAGTATTAATGGTACTAAACAGTGCTCCTAGTAACGTATTTTCAGGATAAAAGTAATGTAAATGCTATAATAGTCCAGGAGAACTACATATTGGCATGGCTGTTGCTTGACATAGATTAGATACTAGTAAATAGCACTCGAAAATAATATAGCGTTGAGTTAGATTTCTCATTCAACGATATACAGGGTGTCCGGAAATGATGAGCAAAAAATTCAGGGGATAATTCTAGACCGAAAATAAATGCTACCTCTTTCTATAACATTTTTTTTCAAAACTGATTATTAACGGAGTTACAGGGTATTAAAGTTAAATTTTATTTGCAGTTTTTTTGCAATACCTTTTTGCCACACTCATAATATTTTGACGAAATTTCGTATATGGGGGTTTTTCGGGATGAGGATTATAAATTTGCTCACCGTTTTTTCGCATTTTGTAGAGGGCGCCACATACGAGCCTTTATTTTGATTTCAATGGTTGCAACTTTTTTGTACTACACTTTATGCGACTTTTGACTGAATATTTTTGTTCTCCTAACCTTTTAACATAAAAAAAGGTATACTTTATTTGTTTCGATAAATCTAACCGTTTTCGAGAAAAACGCTAAAATAACATTGCTTGCATGTGATGAATACGAAATCATTTTAATTTATTTTCTACATTAAACATAGCATGCTTTGGAAACAAGTTTGTGGAGAATTAGTTTTGACAGATTGTAATTTTGTACAAGTTCTTTTGTAGTAATTGTTATCATAAAAATAATAATAAAAATGAACAACAATTACTCTAACGTAGAGTTGCGGTACATGCATTATTATTACGGTTTAGCTGCTGGCAATGCTTTTGCAGCACGACGTTTGTATCGCGAAGCTTTTCAAATAGAAACCTACCCCAATCGCGAATGTTCAGTACTATTCATCGAAGACTGGGAGAATTTGGATCGTTCAAAACTAGAATTTTTTATGTAGGTCGACAACGGAATACTAGAACAGCAGAAGCAGAAGCTGGTATTTTGAATTCGATAGAGAATAATCCCAATGTAAGTATAAGAAAAATTTCTATTCAGGAGGGCAATCCAAAGAGCTCCGTACATGAAACAATACGCGAACAAAACCTTCATCCGTACCACTACCAAAAGGTGCAAGCCTTATCTGCCGTAGATTCTGATGCTCGTGTGAGTTTCTGCAAAATAATTAGAATACTTCATAATGGTGACCAAAATTTTGTTCGTAATATCCTTTTCACAGACGAAGCTGGATTTGGCCATTATAGCTTAATAAACCTCCACTATGAGCATTTTTGGTCTGATGAGAATCCTAATTTATCAATAGAGCGTGGTTATCAAAATAAGTTTTCCGTCAACGTGTGAGCCGGTATTGCAGGGGACTACTTAATTGGGCCACATTTCTTTCCACATAGACTCAATGGTAAGTTTACTTGGATTTTTTAAGAAACTACTTAACTATTCTATTGGAAGATGTACCACTCGGATTAAGAAATGCAATGTGGCTGCTTCAAGATGGCGCGCCACCGCATTTTAGTTTAGCGGCCAGAGAATTCTTAAATGAAACTTTTCCTTAATGGTGGATAGGACGCGGTGGTTTTGTACAGTGGGCCCCTAGATCCTGACTTAAACCCAATTGATTTCTTTTTTTGGGGCTATCTGAAGACGCCTGTGAATAGCGTCGATGAACTGAGAGAAAGAATTGTTGCTAATTGTGAGGTAATTAAGCAAAAGGAAGGAATATTCTATAGAGTTCGTCGGAATTTTTTAAGAAGAATTAATTTATGCATTGAAGAGGAAGGACGTCACTTTGAACTTTTGATTTGAATGTTTAATTTGTATTTGTATTGTTCTAGTAACTTATGTATTTTAACCTTGTGATTTTGTTAGTAAACCATTCTTTATATGTTGAGGACGTTATTTTTTTATTATTTATCATTAACCACCATCAGCGTAACAACAAATGTTCACAAAAATTACTATCTGTCAAAACTAATTATCCACAAACTTGTTTCCATGGCAACTAAGCGCTTGTTTCCAAAGCATGCTATGTTTAATGTAGAAAATAAATTAAAATGATTTCGTATTCATCACATGCAAGCAATGTTATTTTAGCGTTTTTCTCGAAAACGGTTAGATTTATCGAAACAAATAAAGTATACCGTTTTTATGTCAAAAGGTTAGGAGAACAAAAATATTCAGTCAAAAGTCGCATAAAGTGTAGCACAAAAAAGTTGGAACCATTCAAATAAAAATAAAGGCTCGTATGTGGCGCCCTCTACAAAATGCGAAAAAACGGTGGGCAAATTTATAATCCTCATCCCGAAAAACCCCCATATACGAAATTTCGTCAAAATATTATGAGTGTGGCAAAAGGTATTGCAAAAAAACTGCAAATAAAATTTAATTTTAATACCCTGTAACTCCGTTAATAATCAGTTTTGGAAAAAATGTTATAAAAAGAGGTAGCATTCATTTTCGGTCTAGAATTATTCCCTCAATTTTTTGCTCATCATTTCCGGACACCCTGTATAACGAATATAGTTAGGTATATTGAATGAAATTATAAGTTAGCGCCGGGGAAAATTAAAAAGTGCAAAAATACGCAAAAATTACGTATTTTTCTCAAATTTTCCAATATGACTGTAAGTAGGTACCTATGCAGTTTAGAGAAAAAAAAACATTACTAATGTAATTTGTTTAATTTTTAGAATTGTTTTGATACTCATGTCATATTTTTGTTGCTAGATAGCCAAAACACATTTAAAAAAATGATGTAAGTAAGTGTTACAAAATGAAATCCCAAAACCCGAGCCAAATTGGTCTGATAATTTTGGCATGAGACAATTTGTTTATTCGTTTCAGCGAGAATGTCCATATTTCTTTGAATCCATGCTGTGGTTAAAGTTAGATTTTAATTGGCGCAGATTTTTTTACTTAACTATCATTAATATACAATCGTTATAATATTAATTTTCTTTTTTTAACAACTTTTGGAGCGATTTTAAAAAGTCGAAAAATTTTATGAAGCGGTTTTTGGGGGTTGGAAAATGTATCCAAAGTCCTAAAAAAAAAGCTATCGGAAAGACGCTTAACTTGTAGGGCTTCCCGATATTCGATAAAAATATCGATATCGTATCGATTTTCGATACGATATCTATACAATACTCTCTTTGACAATACATATTTGCAAGAATACGATATTAACTTTTAAAATATTAACGATAATTATTGTATCGTCAATAATGTGTTGTCAATAATATCGAATAATATTGATCTCGACAAAAGCGCGAATCGCACAAAATTAATATATAAAACAATATCTATAAAAAAGAAAATACATATTTGTATACAAATTCTCGTCACTAATATACTTAACAAAGAATGTCGCACTCACGGCCAGAAGTTTCTTTGACGTGGGAAAAAGAGATAATTCAATATTTGGACTCCAAGGTCAGGAGCAAAAACTGACGTTTTAATATGGTGGAGAAATTTCAATCACGAGTATCCAATACTATCGCGCATGGCGCGAGATATTCTGTGTTTGCCTGCAATTTCGGTGCCTGTAGAGAGACTATTCAATTGAGATCGGAAAGACTATAAATGTTTCATATATACAGGGTGGTCTGTAATTATTGGGACATAGAGACATAGTAACGAGATTTAGCCAAATATGCCTAACAAAATATTGTTCACACCAAAAGATTGATTTTAGATTCATAAATTTTATTTTATTGTTGTAAATTTGTTGTTGGTTGGATAAAATAAATGTTTGTTAAATAATAATCGGCAAAGCTACTTGGGTTGGTAAAGAAATCATGTTAGCAGTGGTCAGAAAGTTCGCTTGTATCAAGTAATCAAGTTTATTATAGTGGCCGCGAAATTTTGAGGACCCTGTGCATAGCTGGGTCCAATGTCGCACATTTTCTATGAATACATAACATATACTACTAATAGTCCCAGTATGACATTTCCGGCTATACAGATGTTAGAGATATTTAATATTAATCGTGACGTTGCACCTGTCAAAATTTAAAAAAAATAAAATCTTTAAAAAATCATCGATTTTCAAGGCACGGATGTGGTGACAGAAGTTATTCAATATAACTCCTAGAATCGATAAATGGGGTATGGGGAACTCATATAGCTGTCAAAATTTCAAATTTTCTATTGTAACTTAACTGGAAGTTTAAAAACTTTTAACGAACGGGTTACGTGAAAAACCCTGTATATCTACAGAGCACTTTATTTACCTTTTCTAAAAATTTTGTATTTTTGTTGGGGTTGCGATATTAAATTAGGACATAGTACGCGAAGCGCAAATGGCTCCATCTGTCGTGCTGACTTCCCACTATGCCATTCAAATGGCTACTACTGCGGAGTAGTTGTTTCTCGCAACACTGGCAATTTAAATTAGGACATTTTAAATTTTGGTTTTTACGTAGATACAGATGATTGGTATTGTTTGCATTTTTCAGTCGCAAATGTTTGTCCCTCATCCCATTGGCTTTGATTTAGTAAATTGCATTATCAACTAAATATTACAGCGCTTTGTACAAATATTTTCAAAGTAATAAATGTTTGTATATAAATTTAATTTTGTCGAGGTAAATTATTTTATTTATTTTTATTATAAATTTACCTCCACAAATAACATAAAAGAGAGGTGAAAAGATTACGATTAATATCAAACCATCTAACTTTCATTTAATATTTTCAGCAATTTTCATAACATTATGAAACCTTTTTATACTGTGTTTGTCAGCCTTTTATAAAGCATTACCCCATTTTTTATCAAAAACAATTATTTTTTGCTTAGTTGGGTCCCATGAAAAGTGAACCGACCTTGTTTGGGAAAGGTTAATACCACCTTTATAGGCATGCCTGCACTAAAACAAGAGCGTCTGGAAAATGTAATCATACACAAAGAGAGTGGTTGTAGGGCCGAGGCATAAAAAAATGGAGTTTCATGAAAACTGCTGAATTTGGATTACGAGCAAAAAACGTAATATCCATTCCTTTTAATTTTTTTTTAAACGGTACATCATCACGCTTTTTATTCTTTAGGAATATTTCATATAAAGCTCGAATTGATTGTATGGTGGCCAATCAAATTTTACTTCTGTAGACAGGCTGACGTCAAAACTTAAAGGAAAATATAACGTAACGGAGCTAAACATATCTTCATACAA
Organism: Anoplophora glabripennis; assembly: GCF_000390285.2. Classification (NCBI taxonomy): domain Eukaryota; kingdom Metazoa; phylum Arthropoda; class Insecta; order Coleoptera; family Cerambycidae; genus Anoplophora; species Anoplophora glabripennis. Next base: position 297,014 of record NW_019416611.1, on the reverse strand, counting down.
TGTTCCTCTTGTGTAACAATTAAAAAACTTGATTTCTAAAATCATTGCAGTAATCAAGTTAAACATTTCAAGATATATAATTTTTTGTTATGGGAATTAAAAAATAATGTTCATTTTGGGCTCATCGATACACAATATCGACAATTTGGATAATAAATAATGATAATCCGTTTCATTTTAAAAAATATAACTGCTTTCGAAATAAAACAGACTTTTTGTCCTGCTGCATGTTAAATTGGAACATTAACTTGCTATCATCAATCAAATGGTAATAATAATAATAATTTATTGATGTCATAACATAAGACAAATGTGTACACAAGTCACAAAAAAATATGACACCAAAAGTATCAGTAATTAAAAATAGGGCAAAGCTAAAGCACAGATATGTGAATAAATAATTTTAAAAAATACTAAAAAGAGCCTAAAGAGCCTAAAAACTGTCATTTTATTATTAAAAAAAATCTAACAGGTACTTATCTACACTTAATGGCAACAGAAATTACTTTTTCCACTTGGTGTCCTATTTTAATTGTTTTGCAAAACATATTTAAGAAGAAAATGTGAAAGTCTAAATAACTCAAATAATATTAGCTTCCCTAATAAAGTATAACGTACCCTCTACAGGTAAGTATAAAGTGTAAACTATTTTTGAAATTCTCATTCTATAAAGTACCTACAACTCCTGAAATTTTCAAAATTGATATAATAGTCTTTGAAATTTGGCATCTTCTTTTTGTGGTGAAATTTTCAAGTATTCAAAGGCTTTAGATTTTTAGAAATTTGATTTTGAAAATTTTTTAATTAAAAAAAAATTAAAGAATTAGGTATTATGTAAAAACAATCGAACCTTATTGGATGAAATTTGGTGTGATGATTCTATGCACTAAGAAGTTTAATTGGGAAAAGTATGAAGATCCTAGGTATTATTCAAGTGTCTGAAAAAAATTGACAAATAAATTAGCATTTTTGCAATTTTTTAAATGATTTTTCCGATTTTTGCAGTAAGAATTATTATTTTTTCGAATTGCAACTAACTCTATCTTGATCAAAATTTAATTACAAAACTTTTTTCCTCTTCCATTTTTGTCTAAAATGAATAGTTGCTAAGTTGTCGACGAGAAATCCAAGAAAAAAATGAATGTTTTTGCTATTTTTTTATACTTTTTTGCAATAACAATTAAGCCCACGTTTTTTTTTATTTGCATAGAAAAATTATCATTTCTGATGTTATTTAGAAGCCGTTAAAGCAAAAATCTCCGATCATATGCGTTTGACCCAAGTATACCCTTTTTAAAACAGATACCGCCTGGACTAATAGGACATAGTACAATGTATAAGAAAAATCAAACATTCCAGCTAAAACAAACAGCATATATAGTACAACATAAATATGTACACAAATATATAAACAAACAATATATATAAATACATGCACACATATACATACATAAATTAATACAGCAAATATGTATTTAAAGAAATCTGCGGTACTGTGAAGATACGTTTAGTCGAATAATATTTGAGTTCGTTTATAATTTTTTTTCCAGTAGGAATAGTTTTTATGTGACTTGGTAGCTGATTAAAAATTTTGCCACCAATACGACTTGGAGCATTATATTTACTCTGCAGTAAGGAAGATGTGAGTCACCTCTAGTCCTAGTTTTTTTATTATGGAGATCAAAATTGGTAAAAAATTGTAATTTATTATTAAAAGTAAATAGGCAGATCTTATAAATATACAAGCCATGCAAGGTAAGAAGTTTAAATTTTCTAAAAATATTTATACATGAATGTGTGCTAAGGACATCAGCAATACAACGCTATATTCTTTTCTGGGTTACAAAAACGTCTCGTGAGAGTAGAATCACCCCAGAAAACAATGTCAAACCTTAGTCGACTTTCAACTTGTGCATAATATAATTCGAATAAATGATCATGGTCGAGTACACGTTTAATCGAGTAAAAAAGATAACAAAGAGAAGCTAGTTTAGATGACAAGAATTTACAATGTGCTTTCCAGCTTAAACATGAGTCCAAGTAAATTCCTAAAAACTTGTACTTGAATTATTTTGTACAAGAAATTCATCAACAATCAGTTTGAGACTATTAATTTTTTTGTGTTGTGTGAAATCTAATGAATTGTGTTTTGTCAGAGTTAGATAATGATGTATTAAACCAATTAATTAATTTCGAAATAATGAGTTCACATTTTTGCTTTATATCAGTGGCGGTTTTACCATAAGAGTAGCGGAGCTGCAGAACACATAAAATTTTATGTTTATGTATCATATTAAATATCAACAAAATATTTAAAGAATCCAAATGTACTCGCGCTAAAATAAATCTAGGAGCTTATATTATTATTTATTACGACGCGAGCTACGCTCCTTAATATATGCAACCTCATATACAAAATGTGTGCACAGCGAACGATTAGATGCGTCCTTTGTTTTTATTGGCTAATCAGGCACGTGACCCAATACACTTTTATATGGGCTTTTGTGGCTGCAACAACGACAGCCACTGCTGCAATAAATGCAGTAATATTTCGTACGTGGTATGTGGTGGTTTATTTCTGCGAGCGGCACGTGTGAATATTTTCGTTTAGGCGTCTACGGATATTATAGTTATTAAAATGAATAGCGTTTCGTTTAAAAAAAAAAAACTTTATTTGGTTCTCTGCCTTATGAGGATAAACTAAAAATAAAAGAATTATGTGGACCAACAGCACAATTAAATATTGAAGTTAGTGGAACAAGCCGAAGTAAAAGTTATAAAAGAAAATTTAACAATAGCAGAGTAGGTGTGCGGGTGTGATTTAAAAAATACACTGTTTTGTTTTCCGTGCTTACTTTTCGGTGGGGATAAAGCATGGATATACAGTGTGCAAGATTTATGTAAGTAATTTAATTCATTAGGTAAAATAAACATAAGAAGTCAGTTAGATTCTGCATATAGGGATAATATACGGAAACACAAAGAACAGGTAACGAAAAATCGTTATGTATTATCTAAAATCATAGATTGCATAAAATTTTGCGGAGCTTTCGATTTAGCACTTCGCGGACACGATGAGACAGAAAATTCGGACAACCCTGATGTGTTTCGTGGACTCATAAATTTTAGTGNAATGTGTTTTTGTGTTGTGTGAAATCTAATGAATTGTGTTTTGTCAGAGTTAATAAAATGATATAAACAATTAAACCAATTAATTAATTTCGAAATAATGAGTTCACATTTTTGCTTTATATTAATGCATGATTTATCAGACACTAACAGAGACATCATCAGCGTAAAAAGAGTAAAGTGAGCTTCATCATTGAGGCTAGTAATATTGTTAATATATGGAAGAAAAAGTACTGGGCCCAAAATGGAGCCTTGAGGCACTTTCATATTTATATCAACATTATCTGACTTGTACGTATGTATCGTGTCCCTGCTGATTTTCTATTAAGATATTAAATTTATTAATGAAATTCAATAATCTGTCCAAAAAAGCATATTCAAAAACTTTTGAAAATCCACTAGAAATTGTTACAGGTCTATTGGCGCAACCTTCACAAACTTCCTAAGTAAAATATCTGTCAATTAAGAACCAATTTTTAACCTACATTCTTCATTTGTTAATAATAGTACTATTATAACAAACCTTTCGCACCACCGTTGTACGACGGTAGGACGAGACTGCGTAGTAGAGAGTAGTAGAAGGGAGACGTGTAGACGGTGATATGTTTACACCTGTTGCTCTATTTGTAAAATTTTTTGAGATACCTTTGGATATTAATGTCAATGTCAATAAAGTTAGTTAGATGTTCAGTCAGTGCCTTAATTAAACGTTCGCAAAAACAAATCCATGACCCCAAGCGAGCAGCTCCCAGTTGTTCTGCTATACTATCAATTTTATAACTACATATATTATTTTGATTCGGGACCAATACACAGCACTGCAAATTCCATTTGTATCTCATTCTTCTTTCGACACTCATTCATGAATATTATTAAATTAAAATATAAAATTTACATTTTTGAACAGTACACTGTCAATATTGCTTTCGCAACAAATAGAAGATCTCATTGGAGGGCTTTCTGTACTATTTTCTAAAGTTCAGCATTAACTAATATTACAGTAATATAATTTTGGTGATATAGATAACAGTTGTCTCTCTTTGTAACCTGCCTCTTCTATTTTCTTTGATGGAGTTCTTGTAAACTTCTATTTAGTTCGTAGCATACATGAAAGCCCTAATACATTTATTATAGCAGAAAAGTTACTTTGTTTGTGTTGTAATTAGTAAACCAATGTAATACCAGCACAAAAGGCCATTATGTATGTATAACAATATAGAACCTATAATGTTATGCTATAATATTATACCCCATCAAAATTTATCAAAGGATTTAATAAAATCCTTATTTTATTTATTTACTTGCAACTACGAGTATGTATCATGAAAGAGAGGGTAGATATTCTATTATTATGTGGAGAACCTCACAGTTCCATGATTCATGATGAAAACAATACCACGATTATAGTTTTTATCCAATATTAGCCACAGAATATTTAGTTTACTAATATTATTATTTTTTTCAGAAGCTGTAGTAACACAAAATTTACTTTTACTGTCCAGAATTAAAAACGATTGTCTTTTTCTGCGGAACGGTATAATATATTTTTACCAATTTGTACAATATTTTGGATTTTCAATCTGACCTGTTTAATTCAAGTCTTCATTTGTTTAATGCAGTTATTTATGGTAGACCTTACTTCCTTACTGAAATAAATCTGAGAATACATCTATAATGATCAGTAGATAAACGCCGCAAGTGATTGTAGGATTTGTTACGAAATACCTATTATTTCAAATAATTTTGCGAATTTGCAACTATTACTTATTTCATAGTAGTTTACCAACATAACCTCTTCTTGAACTAACCACTCGGAACAATTTAGCGTGTACCTATAATATAAGCAAAGCTCCAAACTACCGATCAGATACCTACATAGTTGCTTTATTATCTTGCACACTAGAAGGGTGCTGTAATAAATTCTGGGTCCTCCACTACGATTTCGAGTTGCTGCCCCCGGTCGGTGTTATCGCAGTGAAATTGATTACGCGGGTAGCTCTAACTCTTACATCTGCTTAGTAAGCTGTTGGGAGATATATCTTCGTAAATTTAATAACAGTTTTAATAACCGTACAAGCCCAATAGGTGTAGCCCAATGATTTAGTACTGTGAAGCGGTAGTAAAATAATATTCTCGTAAAAATACCAGTGAAGAAAATAGAATTATTTTCTACTAATAATGGAAATATAAAATATGCATTTAGGAAAATTCAGATATTCCAGAATGGTCAGCTTTAATTTAAAAAATATAAACTGTTTCATTTTTATTTCAGAATATATGTATGTCAAAAATAAAATAATAAAGTCAAATAAAGTTTAAAAGTTGTACTAAACAAATGTTAAAATGAATTTCGTTATTATTGCTGCAATACAGGGGAAAACAAACAAAATTTGGTAAACTGGTGCTTGTGATAGATGTTACTAATATATTTATATATTTATTTTGCAGATGATCTTGCAATTACAGTCGTACTATACCATCAAAGCAAATAAATAAGTAGTGTCTAGTAATCTATATTATGTTAATACGCGGTAATACGCGTTGTAGTAGTATAAATAGACTAAATATGTAGTCATGCCGTGTGCCGTTCTATCACGGCCGTCTTCAACTAACGTTAATTGAAGAAGAAGTTCTATGCTCACTATGTGCACTGGGCCGACAGGGCAGGCATTAGGGTGTCGCTAGATACGTATCGAATAGATTGATCGATGCGAAGCTTCAGATCAGAGGCAGACGTGTACATGACAATTAACCGAGAAACACTTAGGACAGCTGCTAATTATTTTCTATAATCGCGTTCCTAATAAGTATTGTTTTGTTAACTTTTGCTGGTACTATGCCTATATATTTTATGGTAAGTTCCATGTCAAGCGTTTAATCTAAAAAAATAGATACTTCCCAGTTTTGTTTCATAATATGAAAATACTTACATATATATTCTTATAATGTAAAGAGTGCAGTTATAGGAAGGCAACAGTTGTGTAACTTTTTATTTGAATAAGTTACATAAAAGAGAACCCAGCTTACAGCCAACCCTGTACCATATTGCAGCCGTCACTTCTACTGGCACAAATCATTGCTTTGTACCTACTATGCCTTTGCCTAGTCATTCTACTGACGAATGATATCTATTTACTAGATATTGTAGGTGTAATAAATGCTGGATGGGACATTAGTCCTTAGAGTAAATGTTTTGCTATATAAAAATTTAATTGCGTTCAGTGCGACACAATGTTAATACGTCGCTCTCTGCCAGTAGCTACAATGCAGTGTTATGCCACTAGGCGTTGACAAACACTGACAATTAGATATGCCACACTTTCTAAATTATCTAAATTATATCTCACTCACTTAAATCAGGTTTATATCGAAAATGCGTTGGTAATGACTAATAAAATAATAAATTATGCGAAAACGATTAGGAACACCAAAAATTTACAAAAGGAAAAACACTTGAGGAAACCACCTACCTTTATGATAAAATAAGAACTGAAGTTCACATGCAAAAAATGTAAGCCTAAGGGTCAGGCTGTTTTTTCTATTTTTGTAAATTTAATTACCTTAATTATTATATAAAAAGTGATACCTTTACCCAAGTACTAGCATACCGAATTTCTTTTATATTGGACAAGGAGTTTTCTTGCAAATCTTGACTCTCTTTAGCGATTAAACGATTGAACTTGGATAGGGGTCAAACCATATTATTTTGAATCCAAAAGTATGTGGTATTTCAATGTATATGGAATATTATAATACCCTGTATAATACACACGATAAATAATAATAACTGCTTGGAATACACCTGGTACAAAGAAAAAGCTACTGTGTGCTTTGAATTAAGAACAAAATTTGGTACCTGTTGAATCAAATCATAAAATGAATTAACAAAATATTCCTCGAGTCAAGATTTGTTTGTTGAAGTAAAATAATGTTGCTTAATAAAAATGAATTAATTAAAGCAGACTTTGATGGTAAATTACAGTACAATATTTTTATTGAATAAAGTGCACTTCAGTGATCAATAATTATTGAGCACTTTGCTTAATCACATGTTCGGTATTGCATCAGTTTTCCAACAGCTCCTGTTCGGGTCACCAGCTTTTGTCAGTGTAGCGCCATTATTTAGTTTGATATTTAATTGGTTCCAAATTCGATTACAAGCGATAATAAAGGAAAATTTGTGTTGCCTCAAAAATTTTATAATCGAATTTTCAAATCTATCCCTCCATCCTCGGAAACGATTAAAAATACAGAGATTTTGTATATTTTGTATATTTTCATTCCAAATTTTTCACCAAATTTTCCATGTCTTGCATCTCATTACATCAAATTAGATAGATTGGATGGTATTCCTTTCGTTACAAGAATCTTGCAAAAAAGTATTTTTAATGATTTTGGTGAAAAATATAAAATGTTATTAAAAATATTTCTTTTAATAAATTTTTTCACACTATACTAACGTAGACTTACCCATGTGCTTTTATTAAAAATATGCAGTTTTAAATTAACTCGACGCTGTCACTACGTTAATATGGAAATAAAAAATCAGTTTTTCTGTTGAAAATGACATTATTTTACATTAAGCACCCTGTATATAATATAATGTATGTGTTCTTCTAGGACAACAGGTAACATGTAAAACGTAAGTATTACGTTTGCTGCTATATTTAAGGGAATAATGATTACACAGCCACACAAAAAAAGTGTTTTAACCGAACTAGTATATCCTACAGTATTTGATGCGCTGAACCCGAATCCACTGTCAGAATTACGCTAACACGTCACATTTTTTTCTAACCTCAAAAAATAATTAAAAAATAACAAAAATAGACGAAGTATGAGAAAAAACAAAAAAATATTTTTCACATTTCTTAGCACATATATATGTAATTCGGCTCTCTAAATCCAAATCTACCTTTAGATACAGCACACCTCATTGTTTTATAACCTCAAAAAAATTGTCCAGGAGTCGAGGTTTCCAAGAAATGAATAGAATCATGAAAAATTTGGTATGTAGGGGTTTTTAGGTTCGCTAATCACCAATTACATATAGCTATATGTAATTGGTCTCGCTAAATCCAAATTCACCTTTAGAAAAAATCATACAGCACATCTCATTTTTTTCTAACCTCAAAAAAATCGGCCAGAAATTAACGTTTGCAAGAAATTAATAGAATTATGAAACATTTAGTGTTCGCTAATCACGAATTTGAATTCAGAATTGCAAAATTCAACATGGCGGATCCAATATGGCCGACGAGATTTTCGAAAAATCAACAGATTAATCCTGAATTGGATCCTGGGGGATTTTGGAGGTTGGTGATCACGAATACAAATTCAGAATTGCAAATTCAACATGGCGGATGCAATATGGCGGACCAGGATCCAATATGGTTGATCTTGTGGATGAATGTATGCATCTTCAGATGGATGGCTTTTTTAAAACAGGAATAGATGGACCTTGATGGATGTATGGATCTTTGGATGTGCAGGCAAACGGAATTTACTGGATGCTACAAGGACTCGCGGTAGTAGCGATTACTTCTACGTCCTCGTCGTTTACGCCACTTTCTTTGGCTTTCAGTGGCTTGCAAGTCTGTCAGTGTTTGCACAATATATCCTCGCTCAGGAAGTGGTAATACCCACGGTTCTCTGCCGTTACAACCTCCGTGGTGGCATAATATCTACAATTCCCTAGTGTGATGTTGAAGACGATGCTGACACTTTCCGACTTCTTCTTGGCCACATTTTTAGGTATGGTACTTGTACCCATCTATAAATATAACATTCAATAAATTTATAACACAGAAAAATACACACAACTTCTCACATCGGGTGAAAGTGGTGGAGAAAACTTGGAACTGGCAAAAATATCTTACTCAAGAATCGGACATAAATTACTACTATTATATCCATCAACGCTAACATAAATAATGCGTTCTTTGAGTCGCTGTTGAAATATGTTTTTAGATTGTTGATGTGGGAATACTTACCCAATACAAAGATTTTTCACCTAGAAACTATACTGTGAATTTAGCTCTGCCAGATTTCCTTCTGATTTAGGATTCTCCCAAAAGCATAATGGAATTGAAGTTCCGCTGCATTATGCGTATCAGTTCAAAGAGACCATTAAAGTAAATTAATGATCTCAATTAGGTTCTATTTACTCCCGTAGAACTGATTTACGCGAGTACAACTAATGCTACGCTTAGAATAGACGTCAATGGGATTATGGTTCGACAAGAAGGGAACGTTGGTTTACAATATTTGTATGCCTTTACCAAATTGACCTCTGTAAACGCGTCTTCAATCACGAATCACACCAATGCGTCCACTTATCTCCAACGAACCGCTAACATCGTATTTTGATACGAATTCGTAATTCACTTGTATAGTATCTAAGTTGTACTACTGATGTGGAAAATTCCTATCGTTGTAGATAAGTAGACACCTTCTTGACACCTATTTTCTAGGCCACACTGTATTTCCGAAACCATGTAAATACACAAAAAGGCTACTGATAATGATAAATAAATGTTGTTTTACAATCCGTTTCGAATTTACACAAAATACAAATACTTTTTCAACAAAATATTCGAATATAGTAATGATCGCTCTATAAACTGAACACATGCGATATTCCCCATAAAAAGCATTGTTCCCGAACAATGATTTTTACGGCAGTTATCATTGACATTTATATCAACTTGCGCGATTGAAAACCAAATAGCTTTTTAAATTCTGTTTGAGTTATGTTTGCCATGGATATGTTTAAAGAAAGTAGTAAGTACTCTACAGTGATACACATATAAATAATTATTTTCAAATTTTACTATTTTGTCTGTACATACAGACAGAAATTTCAAATTTTATGTTTTACTGAAACTTATAAAATGTGTCGCTTAATTTATCCTTCTTCATACCTCCATATGGTGTATGTATTTCTCAGTTAATATTTTAAGGAAAACTACTTTTTTTAGAAACTGATGAATTTGGGAGCAATTATCAAAAAATTAATACTTATGCAACTTTTATTATTTAGTACCTAGCATTATTATTATGAAACATATAGTGACGGGTAAAGAAAAACTTCACCCATCCGAAACCTTACATAGAGTGTCTTAGGAAGTCACTCAAAGATATATTTTTTTCGAGTAACCTTACTCTGAAATATAATAAATTTTTATTTCGTGAACAATCATATTTTGTCTTTTAAGGCCCGTCTAGGTATTACTTTTCTGTTCTTAATTTGTGAAAGTGGAATAAAGACCAAGGACGGTAATAGATAAATGTTTTCCAATATACAATTTATTTTATCTTTAGGTTCACTTAATTGTATGCTGCGTGATACAACGGGTTCGTCTATTCCAGACTTTATTTTTCAATAACAGAAAAAGGATTAAAGAGCTTCATGCCTATAATAATACCTACTGTCAAAAATGATCCCCAAAAACCGTCTTAAAGTACAATTATTATTACAGATTTTTTAATTATTTATCACTTTTTTAAATAGTATGCACATGTTTTGCAATAAAGGCTAAGGTTTCGAAGAAAAACACATATTAAGGGTTTAGGAAAATCTTCTTCGGTTGCTTAGTTTACTATATTTGTTTATGTTATTCTTACGGTTAGAGAAAGAGAGAATACCACATCTAGATCATTACGTGTCAATTTTCGTAAATCTCTATTAATTTAAGTCCTTCGTGTCTACCTTATAGGATAAATTATTATTTATGTACCGAGGCCAAAAATTGATATTTTTATGGGTGCCTTGTTTTGTTCGTCAGGCCAAGGTTAACAAGTTGGCGGGACCAGGAAAATGCAGGTTTTGACTAAGGCGCATATTAAATTTTTCTATATACTTTAATAATTTTTGCTTCATTTCGTTAATGACTTGTCACAATGCCACTTTTTGGATGTAACAATATTTCATGTCCGTAATTACTTTACATCCGCTTTTACTTCACAACCACGAATTCNCCAGACTTTATTTTTCAATAACAGAAAAAGGATTAAAGAGCTTCATGCCTATAATAATACCTACTGTCAAAAATGATCCCCAAAAACCGTCTTAAAGTACAATTATTATTACAGATTTTTTAATTATTTACCACTTTTTTAAATAGTCTGCACATGTTTTGTAATAAAGGCTAAAGGTTTCGAAGAAAAACACATATTAAGGGTTTAGGAAAATCTTCTTCGGTTGCTTAGTTTACTATATTTGTTTTTGTTATTCTTACGGTTAGAGAAAGAGAGAATACCACATCTAGATTATTACGTGTCAATTTTCGTAAATCTCTATTAATTTAAGTCCTTCGTGTCTACCTAATAGGATAAATTATTATTTATGTACCGCGGCCAAAAAATGATATTTTTATGGGTGCCTTGATTTGTTCGTCAGGCCAAGGTTAACAAGTTGGCGGGGCCAACTAAGGCCAACTAAGGCGCATATTAAATTTTTCTATATACTTTAATAATTTTGCTTCATTTCGTTAATGACTTGACTTGTCACAATGCCACTTTTTGGATGTAACAATATTTCATATCCGTAATTACTTTACATCCGCTTTTACTTCACAACCACGAATAGTCTAGGAGCCAGATAGGGTTCCGTGGCCAATCAGAGTGCCACGACTGCAAACAACTTATTCCAAAGTATTTTGACCTCCTGAATCTAAAAAACTTGGTCGCAAAACCTGAAAATGGTCAGTTTAACTGTTATTAACAAATTAAATGTTTAAATGGCTGTAAAAAGTTTATTTTTTAGCTAGTACAATTTTTTATGCGTTAATAGATACGTTTTCTCATAACAAACATATATGTTTTTGAAAATTAAAAGAATATTAACCAAAGTTATTGCAAATTTAGTGCAAATGTCTTACATTTTCCGTCTCCGCGCGCACCGATTTTACCATATCTCTGGTTCAATTGGACGGATTGAGACGCACGACATCTCATTTTGAAGCTTGAACTTTATTTTACAAGATAGATAAGTTCCATTAATTAATTTATTTATTTAATAATTAACGGCAGCTTAGAAAGTTGTGAAATTTCAACGTAAATGCTGGTTTTATTTGTTTATAAGACTATTTTTATTATTCAACTTCGATGAAAAGCCAAACGAGTTACCGGATATTGTTCCTCGCATCCTATCAATCATTTCATGCCTTATAGTTATTAGTTTTTCTTTATCAAATGCCGTGAAGAGACGCGGGTACGTTGAGAGCGATGCATACGCGTGCTCAATCGAAAGCTCAGAGTGCAAGTGCACTATATACTTATATGTTTTTGATGTTAATCTATTTTTAAACAAGAATTACAAACACCATTCGGCTTTGCAAGGAGATCCGACTATTTGATAAATTTTGGAAAAGGTAAAATGTAGTTCACAGTAAATTTCATTGTCAAGGCATTAATAAAATTAATCATATAACCGGAACCGGTAGTTTAAATATTTAAAAATGTGATGTTTCATTTTATAGATTATNTTCGTCATTTATTATTTTAGGTGTTTTTTGTGCTAAGAAGTTATATTTTATAAAATTCTCCAGGAGTCCTATAGAGTTTTACGCTTTCGTCATTTTATCCCTGGAAAAATCCTACGTAGATAGACCTTGATAACGACGTGAAAAGTTGGTGGAAAACTGAGAAGCCTTGAATGTAGCGACGATAAGTACCATATAGTGGATTAATTTATTTTTTCGAACACCTTATTGTCTATGATTTATTTATTAAACCCGTCCAAATACACTATTTCACATTACCGAAATACCCAATATACCTTACGATATTTTCTCCCACGAACACAGGCTTTACATGAGTTAAGCTCTTTATTATACCTAGTTATTACATATATTTTTTTTGTGTAAACTTAATGTACTTCCGTAAACTAATGTACTACTGTTCCTTAAATTTACATTAAATTTTTAACATTTGTATAAATTTTACGTCCTTTCATTTGTTTGAACCACTCACACCGTTTTGCTGTAAACTTTAGTGATTTTATCAGTTTGGGGGCTTATAGAAAAATCACTTGGCGCCCTTGACTATAAATTAAAATTCATTAATAAAACATATTTTGTGAACTGTGAGTCCACCCCGACTCCACTGTAGCTTAGTCGTAACAACGCAAAACTTACGTAACATCGTGAACAATCATGTTTTGTCTTTTAAGGCCCGTCTAGGTATTACTTTTCTGTTCTTGATTTGTGAAAGTGGAATAAAGACCAAGGACGGTAATAGATAAATGTTTTCCAATATACAATTTATTTTATCTTTAGGTTCGCTTAATTGCATGCTGCGTGATACAACGGATTCGTCTATTCCAGACTTAACTTTTCAATAACAGAAAAAGGATTAAAGAGCTTCAAAGAGCTCCATGCCTATAATAATACCTACTGTCAAGAATGATCCCTAAAAACCGTCTTAAAGTACAATTATTATTACAGATTTTTTAATTATTTATCACTTTTTTAAATAGTATGCACATGTTTTGCAATAAAGGCTAAGGTTTCGAAGAAAAACACATATTAAGGGTTTAGGAAAATCTTCTTCAGTTGCTTAGTTTACTATATTTGTTTATGTTATTCTTACGGTTAGAGAAAGAGAGAATACCACATCTAGATCATTACGTGTCAATTTTCGTAAATCTCTATTAATTTAAGTCCTTCGTGTCTACCTTATAGGATAAATTATTATTTATGTACCGAGGCCAAAAATTGATATTTTTATGGGTGCCTTGTTTTGTTCGTCAGGCCAAGGTTAACAAGTTGGCGGGACCAGGAAAATGCAGGTTTTGACTAAGGCGCATATTAAATTTTTCTATATACTTTAATAATTTTTGCTTCATTTCGTTAATGACTTGTCACAATGCCACTTTTTGGATGTAACAATATTTCATGTCCGTAATTACTTTACATCCGCTTTTACTTCACAACCACGAATTCATTAAGTTCGATTATAGCTGACGCGAAGTAACTGAATCCGTAAAGTATTTACGGGCGTAAATAACATATCTAAAAAATGACAAATTTCGTTGGAAATAAGTTTGTAAAACTTTGTTTTGTGGTGAAGTCGATGGAAAGGTCTACAGAAACGAATGGTTAGGTTTGAAAAAGGAACATCGCTTCTAGTATCAACATGTATTCCACTCAAAATATAAACTGATTTATGTTCCACCAATTTTCTAAAACTCACTTCATCATTATATTATAGGGCTAATTCAGTGTTTCGTACTTAATTGCTATTAAAATAAAATTCAAATTGACAACATATATAATATCTAATTATGCAGGGTGTTAATGAACTTGTCTCAAATTTTTTTATCATATGTCCGTTATGTCAAAATGAGGTAATACATGGATTTGTGTTGAGTAATATGTAATTTTAAAATCTGACCTACCTCAACATTGCAAGGAGCCACCTTTTGAGAGCTGCTGATTTTCATAGAAGATGTTCGATGTACCCACCTTTGCTTGCACATAAGCTTCAGCGCGACGTATCCAATTCGCTCGCACGCGTTCCAACATTGCCACGTCTTCTCTAATTGTATTACAAGCTTCGGCAATACGATGTCGCAGTTGGTCGATGTCACGAACTTCCGTGGAATTCACAACACTTTTCACATATCCCCACAAAAAGAAGTCTAATGGGGTGAGGTCCGGTTACCGGGGGCCATCTAACTAGGCTGCCGCAGCCTATCCAGCGATCGGGAAAAGTTATGTTTAGAAAGTAGCGCACTTTCCGAAAAAAGTGAACGGGGGGCTGTCATGCAGTAACCACACATATTGCTGAACATTTAATGGCATGTCTTCCAATAACTCCACAAAGCGATTTTGCAAAAAATCTAGATAGATTTAAGCATATAGGTAATTCAAAAGGTCCTATTAAAGTGTCATTAACGATACCGGCCTACATGTTCACTGAAAACTGTTGCTGAAAGGCATTGCGACGTATTTCGTGGGGATTTTCGATAGTCCAGAGGTGAGTGTTGTGGACGTTACGTACACCGTTTCGACTGAAATATGATTCATCTATAACAAGTATTTGGCTGTAAATTGAGGATTTTTTGTTCCTAAAGCAACCATTCGTAAAAACCTCGACGTAGTGGAAACCCTCAGGAGTAAGCGCTTGAACACGTTGAATATGAAATGGGTACAACTGAACTTCTCGTAATGTCCGTCACACAACGGGATGTGAAATATTTACTGGTTGTGCGATATTTCTGGTGCTACGATGCGGATCTTCTTCGACAAGATCTAAAATCATATCCTCGACATTTAAGATTCTTAGTGGTCGTCCTGGGCCACCGTCGCGACCTCGACGAGGTTGTACTTCACCGGTGTCCAAAACTCTTTGCGCTACAGTAATAAACATTCGCGCTTACTAAATAAATGCGCCATTTTCAAAAGAAAACTTGGAAATACGGTTATTAAATGTACTCGAAAAACAGCACAGCAATCACTACAACAATGTATTACAAACTGACCTTCGAATACAGTCCGGCTTCATAAGAAACCTACAAACTCGTAAAAAGTGTTACATAATTGTTTGTAAGTACTCGCCGCGATTAAATATATATATTTCAGCAATTCCAAAATAGTTTTAAGCACATTTTTAATTAGCTTTTTTCTCTATGACCTTAAACTTCCGGTACAAGTTTGTTACATCAGTTAACATAGTTTTTGCTTTTTTTTTTCACCCCTTTAAATTTTTGACATAAGTTCATTAACACCCTGAAGAAACGTTGAAATATTGTGCTGGTTCTGTCAAGTTGAAAACAACTAAACGACTAGATTTCTAATATCTTATGGTTTTACACATATACAATTTCATTTTTCTGTTAGAATAGTAAATTTTTATAGGTACAGGAATACCACTAAAATTGCTGGCAAATAGTATCTATAGTTTCAATACCTAGGACGGATAGAACTTCATTAATAATATCAAATATATTCCACACAGCCAATGGATTATTATTCAAAACCGATAAGGCAACTATATGAAATAGTTCTAGAACTATGTACAAATATGTTCAATGGTAGTTCCAACAATGTAACCATTTTGATAGCATAGGCGAATATACAGTTACACAACCCCATAGAAGTTATCCAATAATTTATAAATCTATTCAACGGTAGAAAATAACATGATTGAAATATGTACAATGGACTGAATACGTTCAACTAATTGTTACTGAATGTTTTAAATATTATATTTGTTACTTTTTGTGTTAGATCATACATATTTTATTTCAACTTTTTTATTGTACATGCGGATACAGTCGAGGTTGGGCTTTGAGTATTATAAACAAATAAATAAACAACCGAATGATTCAGTAATATTCATTTGATGAACGAAAATGTTTTAAAATATTTGTAATAAAAAAGTGACAATTAATTAAGCTTTCATTAAACTAACATCTAAATGTCCAAAATATATAAAAAAATATAGAGGGGGGGCGTTAAAAACATAAAAACTCACTATTTTTGTTTAAAATGCGCTTACACACTTTGTCACTTCAATCATAAATAAATTATATTATGTAAATCAGTATAAATGTACATAATGTCCCGTTAAGAATAAATACGTTCATCCGGTGACGATCGCCAACAATGTACAATTATTCTTTTTAGCCTTAGATGCTATTCGTTATTAATCTACTAATACGGATAAAAGTTGCAGGATATGTTTCACTTTAAAAATCACTAAACATTACTTTCCTTATATCGATGTTGTCCACTTGGACATTCTATATTATTATTTAGAATAAATTCCGTTGGAAATACTAAATGCCTAATAACACAGACCCACAAAAAAAGTAGTGTTCTAGAGAAGCGGCATAATATTTACTCCCATGTATTTCTTCTCGCTGAAACCAATTACATGGTCAGAATTGGCCTATCGCCCTTTAATTTTGACATAACCTCAAATAGCTCAAAATGACCTGATTTTCGAGAAAGAAGTTAATTAAACCAGAAACTAAGCATAAATCATACCACCTATATATGTTTTTGGGCGCTGAAACCGAATTCTAGGTCAAAATTGGCCTATCACTCCTCAATTTTGACATAACCTCAAAAAATAGCTTTAAACGATTGGTACTCGAAAGAGAAGCTAATTAAAGACTCAAACGAGCAAACCGTACTACCTGTATCTGATATAGCTATTAAAATCTTGAAATTACTATTAATTATTTAAAACATATTTTACAAAAAATTTAAAAAAGAAATTGCGATCTGACTAAGGTTAATAGTATTCAGCAAAGAATAACACAACTTGACGTCAAATCAATTCCTATAATCGAAGCACATTTTACTTATGTTCTCTAATCAAGAGATCTACATACTTAAGAAATAAAAACCCATCATAATAAGTGTTTCGCCCTCAAAACACTATTTTACCCGGATTTTACATGGTTTTTTGGCCCTGACAAAAATTGTGAGGGTGATAGGACAATTCTGAGCTCGGATTCGCATTCACTAGCCCAGAATTTTTTGTTTTTGTGGGTCTGTATTTTTAATATAAAACTTATTCCACCCAGTTTACACTTGGTTGAAAATCCTAGAATGGTATAACCACATATTACTAATATGTGGTATAGCTAATTCTGACCTCTGAGCCGGGTTCAGCGAAAAAATATAAAGAAGGGAATCATAAACGGCACTTTTAAAGTCTCTAGTTTTTTATTTAAGCCCTATTCTGGCCGCGTTTCACTTAGTTTTCTGCAAAAAAGTTCAAGACTGATGGGCCAATGCTGACCCTGAATTCAGTCTCGATATTCAAAAAAACATATCGATTTAGCCTTTACTTTACTTCTTTATCGAAGATCATGTCATTCTTGAGGTATTTTTTCAGGTTGTCAAAACTAAGGGGTGATAGGCCAATTTTCACCTCGGATTTGGTTTCAGCGTGCCAAAAAACATAGAGATTGTATGGTTTGCTCGATTGAGTCTTTAATTAACTTCTTTCTCGAGAATCAGGTGATTTTGAGCTATTTTTGATGCTATTTCAAAATTAAATGGTGCCAATTTTGACCTAGAATTGGGTTTCAGCGCCACAAAAAAACATATAGGTAGTATGGTTCTGACCATGGGATTGGATTCAGAGGGAAAAATACATGGGAGTACATAGGTCGCTCCTGTAGAACACTTTTTTGTGGATGTGTTTAACCAACCGATTTCAAAACTTGCTTTAAACTTTAAGGATATTCTATGATTTTCTTCAATTTCAACTGTATCTGTTATTGTGTCAGATATTTGCTTTACAAAGAGCGAGGACAAAAGCCGTGCAATTTTTTTACTATAGCCTTCTTTTGGTTGCTGTAGTAACTCGTGTCCTTCCTTCTCCGTGACCATGGTCACAAGAAATAGTTGCTTGATATCTTCATCATTTTCTACCGATTTGACCACAGAGCACCGATTTGACTCAGTGACGCATTGATTAGCTGGGAAGCTTTTTATATTCTTCAGCATTTAAACGCGCTATTTTCAGATATTCACTTTATGACCCAACTACCACCGTTAGCAATAGTGAAACATTCAGCTTCTTCCATTAATTATTTTTTAATTCATCTTAAACTGCTCCATAATCAAAAAAATCATATATCTTATTATATTCGATAAAAGAGAAAAATCTACAAGTTGCACCGATGCATGTGTTAAAATATATACAAAAAAAAAATATTGAGTAATATACAGGGTGTTCTGAAAGTCCGTTAGAAAAATCCGGGAGGTGATTCTACGGATTAAAATAATAGCAGTATGTAATGAAATATTTTTTTTGAATTGTCAATTGTTTGCAAGTAACAGCTTATCAAAGTATTATTTTTCTGTTAAATTCAAGTTCGATTAATCTGTCATTTGGCACACCCACTAAGTAGATGAAGGACTAGTCAGAGACAAGTTTCATTATGCGCTGCTAGAGGACACTTTACCTGGAACTCAAAATTTGTTTTGTTCGTAACTTTTTCCCTTGCTAAACATTAAAGAAATTTAAACATTATTGAAAGGAGAGACGATATCAGAAAAAAATATGTACTCTTTATTCAAGCCCATAAATGTAACCGTTTACCAGGAAATCGCTATTAATGTTATCTTATATATAAAATTCTCGTGTCACAATGTTCGTTCCCGTATTCCTCCGAAACGGCTGGACCGATTTTGATGAAATTTTGTGTGCTTATCGGGCAGGTCTGAGAATCGGCCAACATCTATTTTTCATACCCCTAAATGTTAAGGGTGGTCCACCCCAAAATTTTTTTTTTTATTTTTTGGTCAAAATTTTTTATTTTTATTTTTTTATGATGTGGCTTTAAAAAATACATACAATCCTAAATTTTCACCCTTCTACCATCAACCCCTATTTTTTAATAGCGATATTAGTAATTCAATAATTTTCAACCCCGGTCGATAACTGATCAATTATCACTTGATCATTTTTTTTATCCCCGCCAGGCGTCGACCGGTGTCACTTCTGACCCAGTAAACAGCACGGAGTAGGGATGAGATCTCTCTCACACAATGAGCCGTTTCTCACTCCCTACAGTTTTCGGCCATTATTATTATTGTTTGTGCATCAACCGTAATAATGACATTTACTATTACTATTAATAAAAAAAATATACACGATATACACTGAATAACACTAAATATAATATAGATGGTAGAAGTGAAATTTCTTTATGAAAAATCTACTAAAATAATCCTAGGA
>NW_019416611.1:257982-271657 GCF_000390285.2 Anoplophora glabripennis | reverse complement strand
ATTTTATCCACGACTATTGTATAATGTACCCATTATACGTCTGTTTGCTCGACCTTAATAATACCCATTAATCACGGCAGTGATTAATGAGTCATTAATCACTACTGTCAGATGCTTCCTTAATTTAGCTATAATATTATATTGTTCTGCTACAAACAATCCGTTTTTAAAATTTTATCGTGTAAACCACTAAATATTTTCAATTCAGTGCTGTACATTTAAAAAAAAAATTAAAAAAGTGAATTTTCCTAGACCGGATTCGAACCCGGGACCCGCGGTTGGAAGGGAAAGAGCATCTACACTGAGCCATCAGCGACTTCATTTGTGCGAGTCGTATATCTGTTTCTTAACATACCATGTTTTTCGAAACATTTCAAAAAAAAACTTCAACAAAAATATTTAGTAGTCGTGGATAAAGTATAGTATTCTACTCCCGTATAATGGGTATTATTCACTCGGTGATTTAGGCCACTCGCCTGCGGCTCGTGGCCGTAAACTTCACCTCGTGAATAATACCCGTCATTATACGCTCGTTGAATAATATACTATTAGCCTTAGATGCTGTTCGTTATTAATCTACTAATCCGGATAAAAGTTGCAGGATATGTTTCACTTTAAAAATCACTAAACATTACTTTCCTTATATCAATGTTGTCCACTTGGACATTCTATATTATTATTTAGAATAAAAAACCAATCCGTTGGAAATACTAAATGCTTAATAACACAGACCCACAAAAAAAGTAGTGTTCTAGAGAAGCGGCATAATATGTAGGTACTCCCATGTATTTTTTCTCGCTGAAACCAATCACATGGTCATAATTGGCCTATCGCCCTTTAATTTTGACATAACCTCAAATAGCTCAAAATGACCTGATTTTCGAGAAAGAAGTTAATTAAACCATAAACTAAGCATAAAACATACCACCTATATACGTTTTTGGGTGCTGAAACCGAATTCTAGGTCAAAATTGGCCTATAGTATGGTTCTGACCACGGGATTGGATTCTGAGGGAAAATTACATGGGAGTACATAGGTCGCTCCTGTAGAACACTTTTTTGTGGATGTGTTTAACCAACCGATTTCAAAACTTGCTTTAAACATTAAGGATATTCTATGATTTTCTTCAATTACAACTGTATCTGTTATTGTGTCAGATATTTGCTTTACAAAGAGCGAGGACAAAAGCCGTGCAATTTTTTTACTATAGCCTTCTTTTGGTTGCTGTAGTAACTCGTGTCCTTCCTTCTCCGTGACCATGGTCACAAGAAATAGTTGCTTGATATCTTCATCATTTTCTACCGATTTGACCACAGAGCACCGATTTGACTCAGTGACGCATTGATTAGCTGGGAAGCTTTTTATATTCTTTAGCATTTAAACGCGCTATTTTCAGATATTCACTTATGACCTAACTACCACCGTTAGCAACAGTAAACCATTCAGCTTCTTCCATTAATTATTTTTTAATTCATCTTAAACAGCTCCATATATTCGATAAAAAAGAGAAAAATCTACAAGTTGCACCGATGCATGTGTTACAATATATACAAAAGAAAATAAATATTGAGTAATATACAGGGTGTTCTGAAAGTCCGTTAGAAAATCCGGGAGGTGATTCTACGGATTAAAATAATAGCAGTATATAATGAATTTTTTTTTTGAATTGTCAATTGTTTGCAAGTAACAGCTAATCAAAGTATTGTTTTTCTATTAAATTCAAGTTCGATTAATCTGTCATTTGGCACACCCAATAAGTAGATGAAGGACCAGTCAGAGACAAGTTTCATTATGTGCTGCTAGAGGACACTTTACCTAGAACTCAAAATCTGTTTTGTTCATAACTTTTTTCTCTTGCTAAACATCAAAGAAATTTAAACATTATTGAAAGGAGAGACGATATCAGAAAAAAATATGTACTCTTTTTTCAAGCCCATAAATGTAACCGTTTACCAGGAAATCGCTATTAATGTTATTTAATATAAAATTTTTGATTATTCTTTCTGTAATTACTCAAGTTGTCATTTTTTAAATCAATATCATTAGTAATTTTGGTGTTACGAATTGTAACAAAAATTGTTTAAAGCAGGTACAAGTTTGATTTTTCACCATAATAATTTTCTTTGGCTCTAATGGCATTGTGGAATATTTTATTTACTAACGAAGCTTGTTTTACAAGAGGTGGTACTACCGCATGGCAACTTGATTAATTGCAGAAAGAATCAAACATTTGATATTTACTAACAGTTTAATAGCAATTTCCTCCTAAACGGTTACATTTATCAGTTTGCATAAAGAGTACATATGTTAATTTTCATTAATATCGTTCCTATTTTCAATAATGTTTAAATTTCTGTGATGTCTAGCAAGATAAAAAAGTTATGAACAAAACTGATATTATTTTAATCCATAGAATCACCTCCCGTAGTTTCCTGACGGACTTTCAGAACACTCTGTATATTTTTCTCCTACTTCATACGTTTTAAACGCATTTAAAAATTTTCAAGTTTCCAACTGGGATTTGATCACCCATTCCCCCTCGAAAAATATTTTCCCGGATGCGCCAATGCCCCAGTAGGTATTTGGGTCGCTACTGAAAAACGTTGGGAACTGCTGCTCCATTATGACACCTTCACGTGAAGTGACAGCTGATAACCGCCTCAACTATTACAAGCTGTTGACACAACCCGTTCTCGCTCTAATATCCGGTTCATCTATCAGCCAATCACGTGCGGACAGATTCAACCTGTCCATTGCAACCTATACACCCTGTCCGCCGATACAGTCGATAGTTCATTATAGATTATGTCACGGGTGGCTCTATTCAATCTGCGGAGTCATTGTCATCGCCTCTCAAACTCGTCACTTCCTGGGACCCTTCGCGTGTCTGGAATACGTTGAAAGAGGCCAGGGCAAATACTGAAATTTAAGAACGTACTATATTTTTTAACAAGGATAGGAAAATTGTCTATTCTGTTGTGTAACTTCATCATTTTAAATCACCTCAGAAGACTACTCGAACTGTTATTATATTGAAAAGAACTGAAATCAATAGATGCATCCACTGATTTTCTTAAATTTTATCGATAAGTTGACGTGACTGCAATCTTGAAATGAAAATGTATTTTTTTCCTGTCTCATCGCATATTTTCTGCTATAATAATTAAATATGAAAATCATTGTTGCAAACATTAAAATTTACATAGTAAAATAAAATATTCTCACCTATACAGGGTGTTCCAAATAAGAGGGATTTTTCTGTAACTTTAAAATTTATAAAAAAATTGTTTCAATAAAAGTTGGCTGGAATCATGTGGGCCATGTAAAGAAAATATTTTTAGCTTTCCATATTTTTAGGTGTTCCATTTCGCATGGGCGCTACATAACTTTGTTATTTTAAATGGGACACCCTGTATATTATTGCGTTCTTGAATACCTTTGTTAATATTAGGTAAAGTTTATCAAATGTACATGGTGTTTAAAACTTACCGTTTTCGAGATAATCAGTTGTTTTTGAAAAAAAATCACAATTTCAACTCTCTAAATGAGGCTAGATAGTGTCTAAACCGTAAGAGTTAGAAACCTGCAGTTTTCACAGTTCGTTTTGGCATAAATCACTCTATATTGTCCTCTATGAGAAAAACGTGTACGTTATTCAGACTCGGAAATACTGAGATCTACATTTAATAAACTTTTTTGAAAAACTTTTTTTTTCAAGTGGAATGACCCATATTAATTATCATGGGTGAAAGCAAAATTGAATGCCCTTTCGCCTGATATAAGGTTGTCCATACTTATCTCTAACAGTTTTCCAAAAAAATCAGGTTCTTTTATAAAGTCCGAAAAAGTAGCTATGTAACACGTCTAGAAAGCCTTGTATTTGTATTAGTACAACGTGGATACATAGAATGTTACAAAAGTACAGCACAGCACATACTGATCACATCCAATTACACCAAGAGTTACACTAAAAGTAGACTTTCAGCGGAGAATGGAAATCAAGATGATGATTCGGATGATGAAACGGGTCATGCCCATACTGCTCAGGACGCCACTGGACTTAACAAATCTAATCAAGCTGGGGTTAAATTAGCCCCTTAACACTACAAATAACACTGCCAAATTACAACAAAATTGGGTAAAGAGTGTTTAAGACATTTACGAAAAAGTAATTTTTTTACAGAAGTTTAACACCCTGTATCTTGAAAACGAAAGATCTGCGGACCAATGTTTATATCAACTTTTTGTCTTAAAATCACTCAAATAATCGCCTGTTGAATTTATTGTACATACTTAATTAACACCCTGTATTTTTTTGTTTCAGTACCTGTAAAAGCTGAAAATTATAGTGAAACACGGGAGAAATAAAAAATAAAATATTTATTTCTCAGACACAGCCATGGTTTGCCGTTACAATGTATAATAAACAATAAAATATATATAAAACTTTTTATAAAAACAATGAAAATACAGTCATGATAAACTAAACATAAAAATTCTTACAAAAACCTTCGAAAATAGTCAAAAAGCATACAGAACACAGAAGTTTATGGTAATGTCAGCTCTTTTTCCTGTCTTAAGTTGAAAAAGTTTTTTCCTCGTTTTATTTGTGCCAAATTGATTTTTCTAACAATTTGGCACAAATACTTGTTTGGAATGTTCGGAAAATACCGAAAGAAGCTAAGAATAGTACAAACAACTATTTCAGTCTCAATAATTTTACTCACATAAAAAATCATTTTTGTTTGTACTCTATTTTGCGATGACAAAATCCCCTACTTTAAAAGAGTCGGGAATACTTTCTTGATCTGTGGAGCAATCCCCAATTTCATAATCATCTTCGTTAATTTCAAGGTTTTCTCCCTTTGTTTCCAAAGCCTCACTGTCACTTATTTGCCTTTTCCGCCTTTTGGGTTTCCTATTTTCTTTGTCTTGGTTAAAATCTGCACTGGTTATGCCTTTTTCAGCTACTATGTTTATTTTTTTCCTCTCTTTGGAGGTTCGTTTACTCCAGTTTTTAATTAGAGGAGAGTGCAAAACTCTGAAGTATTATCTTGTGTCTTAATTTTTTGAAAAACAGTATTGGCGTTGAAATGCACAAGACCGCATGCTTTAAACTCAGCTTGTGGCATTCTGGAAACAAGTTTTTGGTGACACCCCTTTGTTTTTTTAGTTTCCACTCTTCAAATGTTCTTCTCCATGCCCTTTAAGTGGACGAAAATATGCCACATCAAACGGCTGTATCATATGTGTCGAATTAGGTGGGAGTGGAAAGAATTTGATATTATTTTCGCAATCTTGAATAACATCAATAGTAAAATGACTCGCTAGGTTGTCTCCGATAAGCAATGTAAGGCATTCTAATTTTCTAAAGTATTAGATTGCTACATTCCGAAACCGATCCTCAAACAGCTCAGAATCAAACCATCCCCTGCTTGATCGATTGTATATCGCACCTTGCAATCCCCCTTCTGTCTATCCCTCATAAATATGTTTGGCAGCATAAGGAGGAAGACGCGTTCCATATACTAGATTTGGAGGTGTCCAGTGTCCTGTCAAATTAATAATTGCTCACTTGCACAACCCTTCTTGAGTATATTCTTTATCAGCTAGATTTGTAATTATTATTATCATCAATTGAGCCATGCAAGTTGATGAAGTCAGATGTTTTTTGCTATTTTCCTTTTTAATTTTTCTGGTACCACTTACGTTTAATTTCGATAATTTGCTAACACTATCTGTGTACTGGGAATGAAACAGCTGATCGTACTTTTCTATTTGTTATACGCCTAAAGCTATGGTTTGCTAGAGCTGTAGGCGACGCAAAGCAGACAGTTAGTTGTGCGCATCGGACTTACGTTGGAATCTAGAACACAAGAAGATGCGTAACCGGTTTGTTAGACTCTGCTTAGGTGGACTCACGGCACCGAGAAAATTATGTGCGTCGTCGGTTCAGTCGAAATCAAATTCGATTTGATTTCAACGCAGCCGTTCAGTTGAGCTCGCAACGTACAGTGCTAAAAAGCGTATATTTTTAACCAATTTTAAAATGGCAACCAAGTTTTCACCAGAGGAAGACGAGAAATTAATCGATCTCGTACGAGAACATCCCCCATACCGTCCCTTCCAAACGTCTGTTAGAAAACATTCGATCTTCACTTTTATTTTGACGACAACTAATTAAATTTAAAAGATCTTTTTCAATAAGTATTGTCAGCAAAAAATACTCAGCCATTGTCATGAAAAAAAAAAAATGCCAAAATAATAATAAATATTTTCGTCTACACTTATCAGCATACAATCACAAACACTAAAGCTATGGTTTGTTAGAGCTGTTGGCGACGCAAAGCAGACAGTCAGTTGTGCGCGTCAGACTTACGTTGGAATCTAAAACACAAGAACAAGCGTAGCTGGTTTGTTAGAGTCTGCTTAGGTGAACTCACGGTAGGCAGAAAATTATGTGCGTCGTCGGTTNCCTGAAAGAGGTATAGATCATAAGGTTTTGTTGAATATGTTCAATGTAATTCCCTTAGGGGAAAGGAGAAATTGTAGTGCCATAACGTTTTTATATAATTTAGTTCATAATAATGTTGAGTGTATGTTTCTCGTTAATAAGCTCTGTTTTTTGGTTCCTCGCCAAAATTCTCGTGGAAATTATTGTTTTTATTCTCCCATTTGTCGCACAAACATTATGCGTAAATCACCAATATTCAATATTTCTAATGTATTCAATACTGTTTCAAATAGCTGTGATATTAACTATGACACGTTGAAAAATATAATTGGTTTATATATTGAAAGATTGCAAACTAATGCATGAATCTATTCATGATTTATGCCAGGTTCATCGTTTTTCTTTCTTTCTTTTTTATTTTCGTTAGTTTTTAGTGTTTAGTTGAAGGTCTATTCTTTCTGTATGTTTCCTGTAATTGGGTATTTTATTTCCTGTTGGAAATAAAGGTTATTATTATTATTATCATTATCATTATCATTGTCATTGTCATTGTCATTGTCATTGTCATTGTCATTGTCATTGTCATTGTCATTGTCATTGTCATTATCATTATCATTATCATTATTATTATTATTATTATTATTATTATTATTATTATTATTAGTCGTTTTTTATTAGTGAGTGAACAAATTGTTCACGAAACACGTTAGCACTGGATGGAATAAATTCACGAATGAAAAAAAAAATGTTCTTATCTAGTTGGAAATACTACTTTTTCTTTTCATATTTAAATAATAGCATTTTTAGCTTAATAGGGATAAAATTTTAGTTTCGTGTAGACTAACTAAGCCATGAGAAAATTTTTATTTTCACATACCTATGTGAGCATAAAAAAGTGAAAATACATTAAACGCTCAAAATGAGAACAGTGAGGAATTTCATTACAACATAATTGAAATAAAGTATTCCTGAATACAAGAATATACAGAATATAAAAAAGCATATAAGAATTGTTTTAAACTTCTACGTTTATATATAATTTAGAAACAGTATGAAGATAATAATGAAAATTATTAATTTAATTAATTAATATCCTTGAAAACAGCATTTTTATTACATTCTATGTCCATAAAATTAAGGAAGTGTTATTATATATGCACTTGATGAAACGGTATATTGTGTAAATATTCTAAGGTCATTATCAGGATCATGTCACATGCGGTGAAATATTAAATAAAGGTTTACACTTAATTAAGCAATATTTTTCGGAAACATCAACGCGATCCATGTCATTGGAGGTTGAGAAAATTGGATGACTAATGACCTTATATATAAAGTTATTAATTTCAATCTTGATGCAGCGCGGTTATCCTGGCAGTTTTATCTCTTCTTCCCGGATAATTAGAAATCGATTAAGGATATTTGTGTAGGCTTCGCGAAAACTGAGGCCAAATAATGTCCCAAGCAAGTTGCAAATTTATAATAAATAATGGCAACCGTATATTATTTTCCTTAGAAACTCCTTGGTATGGTAACGTAAGTAATTCTTTTTCAGAAATCCTAACCTGTTCATAGACAATTCTTTTCATACTGCAGTAACAACAAAATTTGAAATTAATTTATAAACAAATTTGTATATCTCACATTTCATGTGGAAATTGAATTTTTAGTTATCTAAACTTTGACGCTGTTTATTTATATATTTATTTATTTAAGTGTTTAATTCATTAAATCATTCGTTCTTTCCTTCTTTCAGTAATGTATTCATTCATTCATTCATTATTCATTCGTTAATTCTTTCGTTCGTTCGTTCGTTCGTTCGTTCGTTCGTTCGTTCGTTCGTTCGTTCGTTCGTTCGTTCGTTCGTTCGTTCGNTTTTTCAATAAGTATTGTCAGCAAAAAATACTCAGCCATTGTCATGAAAAAAAAAAAAAAATTGCCAAAATAATAATAAATATTTTCGTCTACACTTATCAGCATACAATCACAAGCACTAACTCTAACAAAACACCCTCCTTCAAAACCTATAAAGTTGAACGCTACAGATTCTGCTAACCGCGTATGTCGTCTGCGACGCACAGTTCTAACAAACCAAAGCTTTAAGTACCACAAGAATTCACGAGTGATCTATTTCTCCCCGCCATATCAACTTCACCCCGATTGATGGCATTTATCTTTTAGATTATTTCTGTTATATGATTCTGGTAAATACACTCAAGCATGTATTTGCTAAAAATTTAAATTATTTTTTGAATATATTTCATATTGATATTATGACGTCTACTTCTAAAATATCATAAGGCTTTGGCAGAACTCCATTACCTAAGAAAATATATTTTTATTATGTACAATTACATTCATATTCTTTTTTCTTAATCAAATTTTACCCCTTGTGCCCAACAGTAAATTTCACTCCATATCATCTGTTAAGATGACCATGACTTGATGTGTAATATTTTTCCACTGCTACAGAACTGTATTCCTTAGCTCTTCTTGATTTTGAGATTAACTTTCACAAGAATTTAATTGTAGAACCTTGATTACATAGTATTGGATTTAAATCGAACAAACTAGGACAGTCAATTCGAGGATATATATTATTGTAATGCTTTCCAATAGGATGGAGTTTTATTGTCCATAAAAATAAAATCATCACCAACAGTGCCTCAAAAGATTTATAGGACATTCCGGATGACATTCTCCAAATATAAATGGCCAGTAGTTCGTGCTACTAAACTTTACATCTCGCTTTACATGCTGTTATCAAATTCTAGTTCGACAGTCATCAATGATTCAATGATAACTCATCACCACTACTAATCAGTCTATATTTTTGTGTCATATAAAGATAATTTGCAGAACTGTTACTAACGTTGTTCTTGTTGAACTTTAACACTTTGTACAAGTCATAAAAGACTAATGCTTTTAATTTTTGTATACCTATTTATGTACCTACCTAATTTTGAATTACTTTTGTATAAAGGAATATAATACATAATTAACATGAATAATTGTCTACAGTTTTACTTAGGCCTTTAGGACACTTCATCCAATAACGGTTAATTTTTATAATTATAATGCGTATAAATCTGCCATCACAATTTAAAGATGGGACTTTGGTCACAAAAGAAAAATTATCTACATAAATTGTATAAAACCAAATCAAGAAACCTTCTATTCTTATATAAATAAATTTTGAAGCCAGAAAATACTGATTTTAGTATCATTTGCATCACTGTTTCAAACGACGTACTAAAGTCACCTAACAACTATTGTACCATGTTGAATAATGGTATCCCATTTTCGCTCGTCTTAAGGAATAAACTTATTAAATTAAGTGTTTTTGGGAAAATAATATTAAAGTAAAGCTTGGTGCTTCTGAAGCTCGTGCGGGACCCTTGTCACGTCGTTCAGATTCTAATTCCTGCAGTTAGGGAAATGTTTGAATACTGGATCACCATTAAGCAAGAGGATGTGGTAAGTTGGCGTGTTGACCCATTTCCGTCCGCTCCTCTTTCTCTAACGACTCTCTCAGGCCCCTCGATTTGGCAGGACGTAATTATGGCGTGTCTAGGCTCGGTCGACAGGACCGTACTTATCCTAGAACTTATAATATTTCTTGTAATAATAAAATGACCTCGTTTTTGAATAATTTAAAATAATATATTGCAGTAAGAATTACTTAAAAAATTGTTTTTTTTTTCTAATATCACCCACAAGAAATCTAATTTCTACTTAAATATACTACAACTAGACAATCACTGTAGATGCCTTTGAAGTTAAAAGACATTTTTCTTTAGTAAGATCCCTGAAAAGTAATGTATCTGCTACATCTATAAATTGTAAGCAAATGGTGCAGTATTCGAAAGTTAAACAGTTAATACATTCAGCAATTATAACGAAAATACGCGAACCTGAGACTATAGAACTACTTGGGCAATCCCTTGTTAGTAAATTTTAATTGATGATGTTTTCAAACTAGTGAGAAACCACTTGATGCCAAATCAGAATTAGTACTGCATGATTTGCAAACTCTCACTTAAATTAAAGCAATGCTCACAGCGACATGTGAGCGGGCATCGTGATTCAAATACTCTTGTGTTAGCAATTCTAGATGTTTATTTTGAATGATATCTCAACAGTCAAACTGTTTATAATAGTTTGCATTTATTGTATCATTTCGATTATAACAGTCAACAAAAGTAATAACCTCTTTATTCCAAACGAGTCATATGTTTTCAGCTAGTGTCTGCTTCAGTTTCTATCAAGAAATTTGGTATTGTCATTTTAATAATCATAATCCAGCTGCCATACCCTTTTTTTGTATTGGTCGTTTACTATTCGTAGAACCTTCACTTGCCTTCCCTTCACCTGATAATGGAAAAGCCTAGAACGAGATGCACTTGGCACACAATCATAATAAATATGGAAAGGAAACACATGAATCAAAAATCAATTTTAATAAGCAATAATAAAACTACGTGTGTTGGTATCAGATGGGCCAAAGACCTAGAATGAAATAAGATACTTTTACTTAAAGTGCGTATTTTTGGGTTGTTATAACGTAGCCTATGTGACAGACTTACAATGCACATCCTTAGCCTTATCTAGGAACCTTTGACTTACCCTTGTTTTTGGGCTATGTTCTGTGGTCCGCTATCAGAACTACTATTGATTTTGGTTCTTGTTTGATGTTGGTTAACTACGGGTGGAACCACTCCTCGGACAATAATGGATCTCTGTAATGATAACTTCTAAAGCTTCTAAATATTCTTCACTCTCGACATCTTCAGTAGTGACTCGGCAAAATACTACTGAATTGTGCAGGAGGAAATATAATGAGGGCTTACGAAAGTAGGAGGATCGAAATACTTAGTATCTAAAGGCATTAATTTAGTCAAAGGTGGTATCTAGACCGCTATGGAAATATGGAACTGACAGTTCTTACGGACCATAATAAGTCATCTTAGATATGAATGTTGAGAGCAAAGAAAAAGCTAGGAAGGCTTCAACATCTTATTGAATAACCATTAGACCAAAAAGATATGAACAAACAAAATTAATTCCATCGTACTGAAACAGCAGGTGTTAAGTTGAAAGTAAGAGATTTAGTACAATAAACAAGATTTTAGTATTGAGGAGGAATTAGGAATTTCAAACGGTATTCACAAAAAAACATGATGATCTCACACAGTAGAGAACGTGAAATGGAGTCAATGTCGTAAAAAAAAATTTGTAAAATCCTTATAGGTTCTGAGAAAAAAATTATTGAAGTTGCAGTACTTTCAACCATTACATAGTTGGACAACTCTAGTCATTCGCAATATGCATGGAGAGTCACGCGGCCTCAACGACTCCGAATATTGAAATTCGATTTTACAGTCATCGTTGCCATAGTGTTTATAATAGTTTTTTAGTAGTTAGTGTCAAAAATGGCTTGCGTGTATAGCAACTCGAAGTAGAAACTGAGTTGAAGACGGACATAAATGTATTTACACGTCGGTGGAGAAAATTTTGAACAGTTGTAACATCAGGAATGCCTAATTATTTTTTTTATTTAAAAACCACAAATTAATTTTATTAATTAATAATAACAATAGCGCTCAATTATTTTTTCTTTTTCTTAAGTTCATGTTTATAATTTTGGAATTTAATTATTTGTATTATTATTTTCATCACATAATTTCTCTTCCACTGACTGTAATAGTTAATTGGCCTTCATCAAATTTATGTAACAATTTCCACACATTTTTACAAAATAGCTTATAAAAAAATTGTAACTTTTAAGTACCACTCATCAGCGTATTTCTTGAAATTCCTCGAAGTACGTCACTGCATCATTGTGACAGTTTCGACAGCCTACTAAAACCGCGACCTTTGCATTAAAA
This sequence comes from Anoplophora glabripennis, assembly GCF_000390285.2. Classification (NCBI taxonomy): domain Eukaryota; kingdom Metazoa; phylum Arthropoda; class Insecta; order Coleoptera; family Cerambycidae; genus Anoplophora; species Anoplophora glabripennis. The sequence goes on along the minus strand of NW_019416611.1, from coordinate 259,314 downwards.
ATGCACGGTTAGATTGATGCGTTATCATAGTTTGGTAAAGGCGGAATAGATAGCCTCTTTGTGATCCAGCGGCCATATATTAGCCTTGTGGTACGGCCCAAACAAGATCTAGGGATCGTATATTGCCAGACCCTTCCCAAAGTTTATTAATTCAAAGTAATACGGAACGCTTCCCAAAGTGGCTGTCGACAGCCGAAATATAAATTGTAATTTTTGTCAGTTCGCCCTGACGAGGGCCTGTAACCATGAATTTATTTATCTATTTACATGCAACCATAAATTTTACAACAGAAAACAAAAATGGCAGGGAAAACCAACACATTGATATGGGAAAGTGGATGAATTTTGCGAATAAATGTAAAGCACAGGTAATGATACTTTTACATAAGACGGCATATTTTCATACTTCAAAATCTAGGCCTAATATAATATATTTTATAAACTAAACAATGAAAAACCTTTAAGAATTTTTTTTTTCAAAATGTATCACTGCCTTCGACATTAATAAATAGAAAAAAGGAATAGAAAAAATGTACAGGCCCAATTTAATTCTCCATTTAAAATCAGGTTTTCTGATCATAAAATGCATTATTTGGCATTATTATTTTCTTTAAACAAAACTATGCATTTATTTTGAACGACATCAAAGACAGATCAACTTTCTTATACAAAAATCCCTCATTATTTTAACCCATAATAGCATTATTAACTCTCATAGAAAAACTAATTATGTTCAATGATATTTTCAGTAGTAATATACAGGGTGGGATATCCACAAACTTTAAAGTTGAAAACTAAGTCTAATCTTAAGGACTGTCATCGTTTTCAATTTATTCGAGCACAATAACGTTAATCTATATATTTTATTTTTATGTATCAACATTGTTCAGATTTAATTTATTTAGCCATTTCTTTTTGTTAATTATTTTAAAAAAACTGTTACATATACTTGCTATAAAAAAAAGAAATTGTAATCTTATTACGCGATTAAATTCAAAGTATAATAAAAATGAACATTCTTACAAGAGTAATTTCTGGGCTCACTCCCCATATCTACGAGACTGGTTATTAAAATGCAATGAGTTACTAGCATGACAAGTAAGTAATAAAAATAGTAATTAATATATCACAGTTTCCGATTACAGGTTTTTGAAATTCTATTATTATCTTCCTTTTAATTAATAATAATAATATTAATAATAATAATAACTCTACTCCTCATTCTAATTACGAGAATTAGCCCAGAAGTCAGAGACTTGTGCGGGAGAGGAGGCGGCATATTATTATTACGCAGGCCGCATTTGCGCCCAGGAACGACTTATGTTGGTAGGC
>NW_019416611.1:248518-255853 GCF_000390285.2 Anoplophora glabripennis | reverse complement strand
TAAGAGCATAATTTTTAATATCATTTTTCAAAAAAACTACATTGGCAATCGATCTGATATTTTTACACGAGACAGTTTGCATATTTATTAACAGATTTCAATTGCTTTGAAAACTTTCTTACCATTTTTTTTTCGGTATCGAACCTCCTTAATTGGCCGCGTCGTGTTATAAGATTTTTTAATTGATCTGTCATTTTAAGTATATTAATTCGCAACTAGAAATGTAATGACTACAAATTGACCCAAATATGTAAGAAAATTTAAAGTGAATGTAACTACGCAAGATCAAAGCAAGTACCTACCTACAGGATTAGGACCTTTAATGAAACAAATAATGGAAAATGGCTGACCTACGTACGTATTTATGCCCTGTCAATTTTTGCGGGTTATAATAGATTGGTTTATCTGCTCCTTTCCTCTCGCCTCGATGCGGTGTGTTGTACCTTTTTGCGTGAAGGATCGGCTTGACTGCTGTGTCCCCTTCGCACTTCTTTATGTCTTGTTGCTTATGAATTGACGATTTCTTGTGTTAATTTCGCTCGATGGACCAACAATGTTCCGGGGTATCTTTTTTATAATTAGTATATTTGTTGGATGAGTGATACATAAACAACTTGACAAGACGTTATTTCTATTTTTTTTGACTTAGTTCACGTAAAAATAATCACATGCATCATTTATATTCTGCAGAGTAAGTAGAATATCCCAATTTATTTCAGATAAAGAAGTATACAACATGGGAAAAGCGTTCCTAAAATTATAGTCTACGACACTGTTTACGTCCAAAGCAGTAGCAGATGCTAGGACTTTAAAATAATACAGTAGAGCATGTCTTCGTAAACAAGAGGCTCGTCGCATCTTTTCAGAGAACAGTGAACATTTGAAGACGACATAACTAAATCAAGTATTCGAGAATTCATGTTCAAAATATCATTGTGCTGAATGCAAAAAGTGAAATCTAAAAAGTTCAACAACTGCTTTACCTTCCTTGTAGCTACATTGGTTATATAAAAAGACTGAAGCTCAGGGATATTAAAATCAGCACTAATAACTACATATTCTGTATCAGGTTTCTTCCAAATAATCAAATAATCGTATAAACTCTGAGTCTGGGAGAGAGGGGGAATATACAAATTAAGAAAAACTAGTGTACTGCCACAATAACTGACCTTAACAGCACTCTCTCTCTTGATACTCTTGATACTTACTATGCTCGCCGAACCATCTCGTCCTATCCCTGTCATTCATATTGCTGATTCGCACTGAATGACGCTTAGAATATTTATTTTACATACCAAAGATTAATAATTAATAATTTTGCTTCGTTCCGTTTCGTCGGCATGAGAATTGTAGATTAAACGACAGAGTCCTTCAAAATTTTATGTGCATATTCTCTTAAAATGTTAAAAATCAATTTGGTCTTCTATTCTCAAATCTCATAAAGAGAAGATCAGGTGCATTTTTTTAATAATGTTCTAATTCGGCATGTTTTGTAATGAAGTAATTTTTAGACAGGGGCATTTTATTTTAATAAATGTGTAGTACTGCACCGCCATTTGCATTTTTTAACGCTGCCTGAATTAACCCGACAAGACGCAAGCGCGAAATCGCTGACGCATTTGTTTGCCTAGGTAGAATAGAATCTAAAAATTAGTTAGCAGTCGCCAGCTAGCGAGAGTCCGTCATCAGCTCCAGCAGTGGAAAGGTCACCGTTGGAAGTAAGTAAGATTGTACTAATTGTGTCCAATTTGTGAAGACTGCGCAGCCGCCACTGTTCGCCGTAGGAACTTGGCAGTCGAGCTAAGTTTGAAAATGCAGTTCATCTCCACCCGTTGCAGCGAGTAGTCCGGTACACCAATATTAGGAAATTCTCAAGTGGTAATATTCTATTAAGTCCAGCTTGTGAGGACTGCGCAACCACCACTGTTCACCGTAGAAGCCTGGAAATTAGACTGGGTTGGAAATTCAGTTCTTCTCCATCCGTCGCAGCGAAGAGTCCAGTCCGCCAACACAAGGAAGATCACTGAAGTAAGTAAGTTCCATGCATATTAACATATTAACAATTTTTGAAACATGCGAATAAATAATATGTAAATGTCTTATATTTACACGTGTGAAACTTTTTAGAATGAACAATTATACCTAAAAATACAGTATAATGATAGTCTACCACGTCGCGTCGGAAGCGTTCCAGCACTACAACCGTACAGACGCAGACATGCCAAAGAGAGAAAGTGAATAAAATGTTTAGAGATGTTTAGGTAAAGACTTGGCTACTATGTGCTTTATATTAATCATATATTTTTTTAAGCTATCGTACTGTCGTTTCCTTCCGGTGTACTTGACCTGACGCGTGATCGGTTCATGCGATGTCGTCCCCCCATATTCCGATGAGTTGAAACGCAAGTCGTAACTAATGATATTTTCGTAATTCACTTGCTGTTACCGTTCGGCAAACTCTGTGATGCTTTGCCGTTAATCAGGTTGCCGCTTAACAACGTAGTCGCTTGTCGCCGTCTAAGCACCGTAAATATTTATAAACTGTGATTTTATTTCTGTGTGAAGTCTAACTCTGGACATACGGTGTCTTCACTGTAGCCTGCCTGAGAATTGATGTTATTGCACTATAAACAGAAACTGGCGCCCGAGGTAACAACCGCCAGACGTAATAGTGACGTACATACTTCGCTGCCGACGAACGAAGTCGTAACGTCACAGTGTGTATATTCCTTTCTTTTACTAGGCTCCAACAGCATACTAAATAAGATCATCATTGCACAGATTTTGATAGGTTTTCCAGAATCTTTCAACAAATAACTGCTTAGATGCTTTTTCAGATGGCTATCTATTTATTTATTTATTCATTTATTCATTCAGTCATTCGTTCGTTCGTTCGTTCGTTCGTTCGTTCGTTCGTTCGTTCGTTCGTTCGTTCGTTCGTTCGTTCGTTCGTTCGTTCGTTCGTTCGTTCGTTCGTTCGTTCGTTCGTTCGTTCGTTCGTTCGTTCGTTCGTTCGTTCGTTCGTTCGTTCGTTCGTTCGTTCGTTCGTTCGTTCGTTCGTTCGTTCGTTCGTTCGTTCGTTCGTTCGTTCGTTCGTTCGTTCGTTCGTTCGTTCGTTCGTTCGTTCGTTCGTTCGTTCGTTCGTTCGTTCGTTCGTTCGTTCGTTCGTTCGTTCGTTCGTTCGTTCGTTCGTTCGTTCGTTCGTTCGTTCGTTCGTTCGTTCGTTCGTTCGTTCGTTCGTTCGTTCGTTCGTTCGTTCGTTCGTTCGTTCGTTCGTTCGTTCGTTCGTTCGTTCGTTCGTTCGTTCGTTCGTTCGTTCGTTCGTTCGTTCGTTCGTTCGTTCGTTCGTTCGTTCGTTCGTTCGTTCGTTCGTTCGTTCGTTCGTTCGTTCGTTCGTTCAACCATCGATCCAATCATTGATTCATTCGTTCATTCATTCATTCATTCATTCATTCATTATTTCATGAAAAAACGAATCCTAATGAATAAACACATAAAAAAGAGGCAAATGTGTTGTTAACACAACTCATAATTAAGTGAACATTGATATAATTTCTCTCCTAACATGGTTAAAATACCTACAGAGCAAATCTATATGATTAAAATTATTAACATAATTTGTCAATATATCATGTCGTAAGTGGGATTCTATGCTACAGTGTCCAATTCAAGAAGACCACAAATAAGTGATGCATAAGAGCATATCTGACTTAACCATAGTAACTGATTCTGACGTTAGTTATGAAATCTAGATTTCTGTAAGCTTTTCTAACATTACCCATACCCCCACCCTCCAAAATATTTTGTAATAGAAAAGTGGTTACATAAACATCACATTTTAAAAATATGTTGGCTCTCTTTACAGCAATATGTTCTTTTTTAAATTGGGTCAATTTGTACCAAGAAAAAGAATCCTGACATGATGTTCTATTGTTAAATTTGTGATGCCAAAAATAACCAATAGTAGTGAGTGATTGTTGCTTAAGTTGCTAATACAACGCATTGGATTTAATCGCACAAAATGGAGACGCAACCATCCACGTTATTGACGAACCGTAAACTGAAATAGTTTATGTCGAAATCACAGAATTAAGTGTCTATTTGCCGTTATAGCTACTAGAAACATCATCATAAGTCGCACATTCTCACAATTATATTGTTGAACGTTGTCATATAGAAAACAGTTTGCAAATGTGAAGATTACAAAAAAAAAACTTTTGCAAATGACATTGTTTCTAATTGCATTTTTCTTCTCTTACAGATAAGGCACCTTCCGAGGCAGTTTTCCGTGGAACGGAGTTTCTCTCTTACGATTTGAGTCAGACGGGGGGCGAACCCATAGTGAGTGCCCAGGACTCCGTAACGTTTTATTTCAAGACTAGACAGCCCAACGGATTGCTGTTTTACACCGGTAAGTGAGATTTGTAGTTTTAAACATGGCGTTCCGTTCAGCTCGGTAATAGCCGATTACAAGAGCCCGGATTAGCACACGATTCTGGAGTAACATGAGCGTCCAACTCCTCAAGATTGAAAAATTAGTTCCCACACGAAGTAAAATTTTTTCGCGATGTTTATAATTTAAAGTATATTATTAAAATGACGTGGATCTAATATTTTTAGATACTCTGTAATACAACTACCCTAGTTTACTGATTAAATTACTTTCATTTACATCTTATTTATGTTATTTTAGGATTGATTAATTTCCATTTAATCCGTTTTTAACATTCAAAAACATATATGTATTTTATTAATTCATTTGACTTAATAGCTGCACAATACAGAGAGTTGTCAACTTCAAATTTAGCGCTATTATATCTGAAGTTAAAAGGGTTTAGCTTTATTCTACCTATAGCATAATCATATCATTAAGAATATACACTTTTCTTTTAAATATATTTTGAGACAAAGAATTATGATCTTGAGAACATGTAAAATCGGTAGATAGTTACTTACTACTTTGTTACTACTACTCCTTGTTACCCCATTTGTAATAGCTCCGGATATTTGGGCAGCAGGTAATGTTTCATAGGCTTCTCTTATACGGGCAACTAAGTTTTCTTTGGAATAAACTGGCGTTGAGAACACTTTCTCTTCTATTGCACCCCAGATATAAAAATCTGGTGGTGACAGATCTGGAGATCTTGGTGGTCAATCCATCTGTCTTCAAATATATCGTTTAATTGGCGGAATAAATAAAGTCCCTCACCTGATTGTCTTTAACTAAGCAAAATACGTTGACACTAAACTTGTGTTAAAAATTTCCTTCGCGGACGACATGTGGATTTTCTGATGCCGAAAAGTGTCGATTGTGTCTATTAAACATACCTTCGTTACTAAATGTTGACTCATCTGTCCAAATGATATGGCGTAAAAACTCTGGATCTTCTTGTGTTCGCGTTGAAATCATTTCATAGAATTGGGTTCGTCTTTCAGCATCTCCGGGATGAAGTGTAGGTACAAAATTGAATTTAAATGGATTCTGACCATTAGTTTTCAAAATCTTTTGGATGGAGGTTTTTGAAATGCCTAAATCCTGTCCATCAGAACGAACTGATGATTCAGGGTAAGCATGAAAATATTCCAAAACATTGACGATTTTTTTTATTTTTTAGCCTTAGTTGCAAAATGAAATATACGACGCACGCGCGTTATATAGTTATATACATATTATAACATATTCGGAAAGCTTATGAAAAGAGCTTTAAGTGAAAAAAAATTGTTCAGGTTTGTTTGAAAAAAAACAAAGTTACAGACTGTCCAATATATTATTTTCAAGCGAACTTTGCTTTTTTAACGGCAGGACTATAAATATTATCGTCATTTTCTTCGGACTCGCTATCGTTCGCTTGCCCCACCCTTCTGCCGCGCCACGGCTTGCCAAAAAATCAAGCGACCTACTGACTTTTGACAATATTTCTTATGCACTTAACATACTTCCACAAATAAAATATTTTTATCTGGGAAAGTACTAGGGTTGCCGGTTATGACAGTTTTTTTTGCTGCTACCAACCTAATTTGTTTAACAATATGCTGTCAACTTTGGCAGACTGTAACTCTGTTGTTTTTCAACGAATCTCGAAGTAAGAAAAGTAACTGGCTTTATCTATCGTTACTCATAAATGGGACATTTTATGAGACGCAAAGTTTCGTTAGTAAAAGGTCTGTCCAAATTTGTTAGATAAAAATTAATAATTACAGTCCTTCTACTATACAGAAAGAGAGTACCGTAAACATAAAAAAAGGATTATGATAATTTTGTCAGTAATATAGTTTCTTAAATATATGTTACTCCATAGAATAAATTAAGAACTACATTTGTGATTTTTGTAATTCATCAATACAGGAATAGACATAATAATGAATTTCCAAGGTTATCAGTAAATAATGTTTCCTTTATTACTATATTTTCCTAGCAAACGGTTATTTTATTAAAATTTTTGCCTTTTTTCTTTATTTTGAATTTTTCTTCTGATAATATGAAACTTCCTTGAAAATTGCGCATTTTTTACTTATATGATTTTGTCTCTCGAAAACTAATGGTTTTAGGAGAGAAATCCACACATTTTCTATATGTTCACCACTTATTTAGAAATCACTCTTCCCAAATCATTTCAATTTGCTGGATGAGACTTAACCCTATTTTCCCTCCCTTAACTACACCTCTGCATAGTTAATGCTTTCCAGACCTCTCAAACGCTCGTCAAGGGATCGAGTATACTTAAAAATTGAAGCATCTCGCCGCCTGTCTAGTCGCATCAGTTACCACTGGTTACTTAGACAAAACAAACAAGCCGCCACTATCGACTCATTACTGTTTTATCGGTTGATATGTACAAGACTGGCCTACTGATACCAATCAATAATTCATGGCACTTCAAGGCACGACGGCACGGAATGTTTTTTCTTCTCATTCTGGAAAGAAATCTGGCATTTTCTAGGAATTGGGTAATCCAGTCATACTGATTCGATTGAAAATGCCAATGGCAATTCGTTATTTATTACATAAAAAGTAAAGATTTTGCTTTAGTTTTTATATACAGAGGGCATCTATTCTATTTTGACTGAAGGGTTATTTTCTTTAAGAGAAATATGGTACCTACAAAAGTTGTATAGTCTGTTTGGAAATGATTGAGAGTAATAAAACCCCGAGATAAGAACCGGCCATGGGCGTGGTAATATTTCGTTTCAGGTAATTATCGGGTAACACTAATGCTAACAAAAATGACAGGGATTGGAAAATCGACTATCTACAGACTTTTAAAGGAAACAAAAAATGAACAAGATACTGTAAATCCCCCAAAATCATCTACAGGGAGGTCAAAAGTCGTTATA
>NW_019416611.1:247110-248399 GCF_000390285.2 Anoplophora glabripennis | reverse complement strand
AATAATAATAATAATAATAATAATAATAATAATAATAATAATAATAATAATAATAATTATAATAATAATAATAATAAATGGGTATGCATTAATAATAAATTAATAAAATGGGGTATGCATGCAGAACATAAACTAATATTTTTAAGACGAGAAATACGAGATATGGGTTTAGTTAGCGTATTGGCTTTATTGGATTTCTCTAGGCCTTTATATATGTAATCTTAAGCTTTTGTGTTCTAAACTCAAATATTATGCATTTGATAATGATTCACTCACACTAATTAAATCTTATTTACATGGAAGATCCCAGAGTATGCGTATTGATAATATTTTATCTACCAGTTTAGAAATTCTCTCTGGTGTTCCTCAGGGTTCTATTGTGGGTCCCCTGCTTTTCATAATTTATACTGCCAACATTTTAGAATCTGTTCATCAATGCAAACTTCAAACATATGCCGATGATACTCAACTTTATTTTCATTTTAATATTAATGATTTTCGACAGGCAAATAACGTCATCAACTCTGAGTTGCAAACTATAAAATTGTTATCGGATGAGCATAATTTTAAATTGAACTCGAGTAAGACGAAAGTTTTGTTTTTTGGTAGTGAAAAAGATTTGCGAATTTTAAGATGGTATTCCAGTTCCCATTACTAGCCATGCAAAAAATTTAGGAGTAATTCTTGACTGTAAGTTGCGATTTGATGAGCATGTTAAATCACTACAACAAAAAGCTTATTCATCTCTTAGGTTGATTTATTGTAGTCGTCACGTTCTTAATAAAAAATTTAAAGTTATAACGAGCGTTCAAATAAAAACGTGGTCGAAGTTGGCTCTGACACATTGGACGTAGGGAGTAGCTTATAGCGACCAATTTAACCTCATTTCTCAACGAGCTGTATAGCAGCTGTCAGTTTCAATAACGTTAATGACTATATAACTTTATTTTAAAGAATAATCGTGATAACAATAACAAACAATTAAAGGAGCTGCGGAAAGTGTCCCCCTCCTTGTTATAACAATAAATTAAAGCAGCTGCTGAAAGTGTCCCCCTCCTTGTTCCAAGCACTTTTCACACCTGTTCCTCAAAGAATTAAAGACATTTTCTAAGATGCTCGGGGTATTGTTAATTTCACGAATCTTGTCTATAAGTCGAGCCTGCAGATGGTTTAAATCAGGAATAGGCAGTTCAAAAATAGTGTTTTTAAGGTAAGGCCACAAAAAGAAATCACACGGCGTAATATCACATGACCTCGGTGGAAATTCATGTTCAGCATTGAGACTTATT